>NC_092343.1:194710000-194877500 GCF_046630445.1 Rutidosis leptorrhynchoides
ATGTGATTATATTACAGTAAGTCATGCTGAGTTTCTAAATGGAACGTGATGATTCACAGATCATAACATCATCATGTGCCATGTTATACGACTCTTGTATTCTATTTAACCTCTAAAATATCAAGAAAATATTTCTTGATGATTCGGCCTTTTCCAAGGTATTATAGTAATTTGACAAGTCAAGATCATGTCATCACAATTTCTTTCCTAGAACATTAACAATGTTCATTCCGAAATTCATATCTGTGAATTCTGGACCATTACAAGCGGTGCTTAATTGAAAGAAGAAGAAACGAAAGGACAAAACTCCGAAATAGAAATTGGGGTATAAATTACAGCAAATGAAAGAGAGCATTAACTGTGAATGATAATGATTATAGAAGACAGAAGCAGAGACCTTGAAATATAAGGGAACATATAAAGCCCAACGACAAACCAGAAATTATAAACCATATATATCGATGCATATAGCAATATAAAGACATGGGAGAACTAGAAACACTATAAACCCAAGTGTATAGTAGAAGTAAATAGATTCTTCCGGCGGTAGATGAAAAAGAAGAATGACCGATATGAAAGTAAGAAGTATATCGAGAATCAGAACTGGATGGAGCATATTGATGAATACTTTAAAATATGAGTTGAATGGGAAAGAATAGAAGGTGATGAAACATGACTAGGAACTTAGAAATCAACAGATTTAACTCACACAATGGCGGAATAAGTGAATCAAACCCTCTAGTGAATAGGTTAAGTTTTTTTTGATTAATTTAGTTAAACCACAACTAAATCAAGTGTGATTAGATCAACACCTAGAGCTATTATTCACCACCTGGGTGATTTGGACTAAGAGAGAATCGGAGGAGCTCACTAGATCTGAGTGTGTGTAACAAATGAGAGGCTTAACCTAAAATGAAGAACATAAGACTTTATATACCCCTGCTGTTGACTCACCCATATGATTCATTCATCACACGTACGAGTTGGCTTCATCAGCTGTACGGGTGATCACTCACTCGTGTCTTCTCATTTAGGTTGTAATTATGACTTAGCTCAACATCAACCGTGCGTATGAGCCTGTCAGCCGTACTAGTAAGGCTTCACTCGTACGTCTGACTAAGTCTAACATAATCAAACATCTAAATCTCGTTCTTGCAGTTCCTGTAACCACATACAAACACGGATAGGATAATAACGAGCAATCATGTGGCCTGTAAACTGTTGTACCTGAAATGGACGTGGGTAGATGTCTAGGGAGTTGCATAAAATGCATCAACAGAAGGTGTGAGTTGTAAGGAAATGAAGGAGGTGAATTTATAAGAAAATCTCCGACAAAACAATTAAAATGGACGATCGCATTTAAAGCGGATCCTAATTCCCTTGATTACTGGAGAGTCAAATCTTATTAAGAAGATTTTCTTCAAATCCCTTGAAATCTGGGAATCAATCATATCTACGTCAAATGATAAGATGAATCTACACTTACTCATTTCACTCTTCTATGTTAGCTTCATTCGTACTCTTCATATAAATGAATTGTTTATCCAAATTATTCGCTGATGATAAAACTCTAATTTTCAGCCCGTATGCATCATGAAAACATACTTATTATCATTCACGACCTTTCCACTCAAATTTCGGGACGAAATTTCTTTAACGGGTAGGTACTGTGATAACCCGGAAATTTCCAACCAAATTTAAACTTTAATCTTTATATGTTTCCGACACGATAAGCAATATTTGTTAAGTTAAATTGCAAGAATTTTAAACTATGTTCATACATTCATTCAACCTCGACCAAGTTCCAAAGATTCACGAACCATTAAACGAATATGATTATATATGTATATGTGTATATATATTATAACTTGAAACGTAAACAAAATATTAGATTAAATACTTTATATGATTGTATCTGTTTCAAAATGTTTATCAATGGAATTAGAAGATAAGATCAAATGATTGAATTATCAGATATATTGAATTATGATTACAAGTCTCTGTTGAAAGGTCCACGTTGATTTGAGAAATCTTTCCATTTTAACAATATTCGGAAAATGGTAAAGTGATTTATAAATAAGAACAAATTGTCAATCATTGAGAACTAGACAAAGGATAGTGGAAGATTGAATCTCATAAAGACTCGATTGATCTATTTAGTTTCAAACGTACAAAAACGTTTTCAGTTTAAAAAGAACTTTATTATTAAAACGTATATAACTTTTATATATATCTAGAAACACTTTTGACAACTCATTACTTAACTAGTATGATAAAGATAACGATATTTATATTTTATTTTATTAAATATATATAACGATTTAAATTAATATTATATATATTTATACGCGTATTATACGTACATAGTTTTATACTTTTACTATACTTAAACTTTACCTTTACTTTATTTTTACTTTACTTTAACTTTAATAATTCACTTTAATAATTCATACTTTAATAATTTACTTTAATAATTCATACTTTAATAATTCACTTTAATAATTCATACTTTAATAATTCACTTTAATAATTCATACTTTAATAATTCACTTTAATAATTCAAAAATCTATTATAAATAGAATTTAATAGGTTTCATTATTTCATAGAAACTTGAAATATTTTTCTCTAAACTCTCTCAATCGATTTACATATATATTTACTCCGTATTATTTCAAGATATTATTAGTATACATAAAATATTACGACGGAGTGCTGTCCGAGTGATTTCGAAATTGTTTTTAGAGTAGGATAGGATTAAGGAAATTATGAGTTATAGCTATGGAGGTGATTGAGTATGGTTCATGGGTATGCTCGTGAGGTCAATATAGTGTTTATCATTGCCGTTGCGTCTACGTACCTTTCCTGCAATATTGAAACTCAATATTGATATGTGAGTACTCATAATTTAACTTTTACATATTAATAGTGTATCCCTGACTAGTGCTCGAGTATTTAGGATTATGCATGCTTGTACTTTTGATATTGCCCTTAGACAGGTTAGGTTGAATATTGAATTAGTTACACTTGCGGTTGAGATAAGGTATAAGATATGCATGTCCTTGGAAAGCTAGCGAAAAATTAAGAACTTTTCCTTTAGATATCGAATGGTTTCGATGAACGGATTAGAAGTTATAATCAATTGAATTTATTTTTATTAAAAATGATTATTATTATCGTCGTTCTAGTTTTATCTTATTATTATCATTATTATTATCTTTATCAATAAAAGGGATTTATCATTAAAAATTGTTATTTTTTTTTATTATTACTATCGTTATTATCGTTAAATTTATAATTAGTATTATTATTATTATCCAATTATTATTATTATTATTATTATTATTATTATTATTATTATTATTATTATTATTATTATTATTATTATTATTAGTATTATTATTATTATTATCATTATTAATATATATATCATTATTTAAAAATAGTTATTGTTATTGTTATTATTATTATTATTATTAGTATATTATCATTAAGATGATTATTAGTATTATCGTTAATAATGTTATAGTAACTATCATTATTAATATTAGTGTAATTAAAACAAATATTTGTAACACCTAATTATTTTGATTACTATTATTATCATTATTATGAACACGATATAAAAGATGATTAAAAGCTATTAAACGAAACGATTAGGAAATAATGAGTAAGAGTATCATGATGAATATAAAATATTATAAGATATTGATTTAGATAAAATTATCGTTCTTATTATTTTTATCATTACTATTATTATTAAAAGTATCGTTAGTATTAAAACTATCATTTTAACAAAAATTATCATTTTAATAGAAATGTCATTGTTACTATAAAATATCATTATTATTATTATTTTAAATTAAATTATTATTTTAAAGATAATATTAAAAATTATCGTAAATATTAAAGTTATCATAATTAGAATTATCGTTTTATCATAATGTCATCCTTGTAATTATAAATATTGATATTTTTATAATAATAATTATTATTACAAAATAATACAACTTTTACTTACTATCATTATAGATATTATTTTATCAAATAAATATGTGATACAAACATATTTTACTACGTCTAATAACTTACTTTAATAATACCTATCATATTATCTTTATGATATTAAATGAACCCTATAAATTTTATTACTTAATATATATAAAAGTATATTTTATTATATAAATTTAATATAAAATTTTATTTATTAATAAATAAATTATATTATTTACTCTAATAGATCTTTTAAAAATATTTAAAAATATAAAACGACGATATTTAAACTATATATTAATCATGTATAGATTTTTGGAAATTATTTTGAGTCAAATTTACTTTTGTTGACTTTTGCATATTAGTCTCGAGCATTAGGATTGTGGTACACTATGACTTGACCTAATTTGTTAGACAAATATTGAATAACACATAATTATATATAATTAATTTAGGTTCGTGAATCCGAGGCCAACCTTGCACTTGTTCAATGACGTTATATGTATTTTTACTACGAAATACAGTATGGTGAGTTTTCATTTGCCTTTTTACCCTTTATATTTTTGGGCTGAGAATACATGCACTGCTTTTATAAATGATTTACAAAATAGACACAAGTACGTGAAACTACATTCTATGGTTGAATTATCGAAATCGAATATGCCCCTTTTTATTAAAGTCTGGTTATCTAAGAATTAGGGAACAGACACCCTAATTGACGTGAATCCTAAAGATAGATCTATTGGGCCTAACAAATCCCATCCAAAGTACCGGATGCTTTAGTACTTCGAAATTTATATCATGTCCGAAGGGTGTCCCGGAATGATGGGGATATTCTTATATATGCATCTTATTAATGTCGGTTACCAGGTGTTCACCATATGAATGATTATTTTTGTCTCTATGCATGGGACGTATATTTATGAGAACTGGAAATGAAATTCTTGTGGTCTATTAAAATGATGGAAATAAATGATTGTGATAAACTAATGAACTCACCAACCTTTTGGTTGACACTTTAAAGCATGTTTATTCTCAGGTGTTAAAGAAATCTTCCGCTGTGCATTTGCTCATTTTAAAGATATTACTTGGAGTCTTTCATAGCATATTTCAAAGAACGTTGCATTCGAGTCATTGAGTTCATCAAAGATTATTATTAAATCAATTTATAGTTGGATAGTGGATATTATGAAATGGTATGCATGTCTGTCAATTTTCGATGTAAAGAAAGTTTGTCTTTTAAAAACGAATGCAATGTTTGTAAAATGTATCATATAGAGGTCAAATACCTCACAATGTAATCAACTATTGTGAATCGTTTATAATGTATATGAACGGGTCCTTTCACAAACAAATAGTATTGAAAGTGTAATTTACTCTTCTATTTTCCTTCTGACAGAAGATATGTTGTTGAACGAATCAAGCTTTACAGAGTTTGATTCCTGACTAATTTGTTAAATATTTGTACCATATATTATACAATTCTGTTTTCAATACCCGTCTTCTTTTAAATTCTTGTTTTCTTCTTCCTGGATTGATTCTTCTGTCGATCCAATCAAAGCTATGAAACAATCGGTAATCGAATCTTGTGCTGTATATATCGTACGAATCTATTACACTTCACTATCTACTTTATTTTTTTTCTTGTTTGATCCTTCTAGCTCGATTCTTCCTGTCGACTCCTTCAATTGTATATAACAAGTATATCATATATTTTTTAAAAAACCAACCCCATCAACGAAACCTCATCAACAAATACTATTAGTTATTTATATTTGAAAATCAACATAACGACATAAACACGAACCTGCTATTTACTTCATCTTGTTTATGTTCCTTTCTAACACTCTTTCGTTTACTGCTACTTTTCGGTTTACACATACACACACACATGAACGCCTTCATCTTCACGCCACCACTAAATCTACTACAACCATACATCTTCATCATTATTCACCACTTCTCTAACAAAACCCTAATATCCATCACCACCACTTTCGGCTACCTCAATCACCATCTTTCCACTGCTACAGAACATTGTCATCACCACAATTCACCACCTACATCACTGCCACCACTGCTAAATGTTAGATCACCATAACCCTGGACACTATCAACACCTCTTTCTCCCACACATATATATATTTATAGTCGTATAAATAAATGATAGATATAAATATATATATACATACCCACCACCGAATCTTATTTAGATTACATTGATCACCATTGAATCAACCATTTTCCTCAAAACTTAACCCAGCGTTTATTCCTTCTTCTCTCCAAAAACTCTTGTTACTATTGACGTTCGAAAAACTCAACAGAAATCGATACAGCTGCGGTGCTTTTGTCTTTCTGTTGAATTACAACCACAAAACGAATTAAGTAAAGATAATGAATACGTTTGTTTTTCTTTTGTTGTCTGTGGACCGATTTATAAAAGAAATTAGGATAGTGGAGCAATTATTGTGGGTTTGTGCTCTCTTTTACTTTTGGTCGACACCTTATCAAGGAGAAAACCCCACAATATTTTTTTTTATTCTAGCTGTTTTAGCTATATCACGTTACACATGATTGAAGTAGGGTCGGTTTAAGTGTTTAATTAATTAAAGTTTTGAGCTGTTCGAACTGCAAAACAAATTTACGGTGATCATGGACCGAGTCATTTATGGGCTGCTATGTTTACGGTGCAATTACGGGCCAATTGTTTTCATCTTGATCATGGGTCGTGACTCAACTTTTGGTTCTCTACTGGACTGCTTTGGACCAAAGTCCATCGGTTATGTTTTGTGGTTCCTCACATTAAATTTAGTGATGATGAAGATTGACGAGAATATTTGTGATAGGTGCTATAAAGGGATAATGTAGGAAGTGCATAATAATGATGATGATGACGCGATGATAAGATGAGAGGATGTGATGATGTCATGATTTTATGAGGTATATGATATTGATATGATTATTTGATTTCCTGTCAATTTAAATTTGAGAAGATGATGATAAAGTCGTGATTTTATGTGGAGAAACAAGTTAAGAAAACGATGATCCGAGATGATGATTTAGTTGGTGTGAGAAATATGATGATACGTACGATGATCATGAGTGTTATGAGGATGATTGTGATGACGAATGATTATGATGGAGATGAAGAGATCATGGTGGTTATGGTTAAGTATGATGATGAAATAGGTTTTAAATTTAAGGAGAATAGCAAACAACGTTTTTCACAATAAATAAATAAACATGCAGAATTATTTCAAGATGGTAGCGTTTGGTTCATTGGTTGGGCGTGTGGTTAGCAAGCGAGAAGTTGCGGGTTCGAGCCCGGGCTGAGATGGTTTTCTATTTCTTTTTAGGAAGCTTATTCTAAGGTAGTATCTTATTATTATTATTATTATTATTATTATTATTATTATTATTATTATTATTATTATTACTATTATTATTATTATCATTATTATTATTAATATTATTATCATTATTATTATTATTATCATCAATATTATAATTATTATTATCATAAATATTATTTTTAGTATTAACATTAATTACTATCAAGTATTATTCATAAGTATTATTAGTATTAAGAGTTACTATCAAAATTATAATCTTTATTGTAGAAAAAATAATACAACTTTTTTATTTTATTATTATTATTATTGTTAAAATTATCATCTTTACTAAAACTATATTTTATTAAAAATAACATTATTAATAAAATTATCATTTTTATTATTATTTTGAACTGACATTATTGATATCAATATTATTAACATTATAAAGAGATTACAACTTCTTAATTACTAGTATTAGTATTATATTACCAAATAACATATTAGTACATAACACTATATTTAAAACATATAACATATAAGTTATTAAAATAACAAATATATCTCTAATAATATAAATTCGTTCGATTAAAATCATATGTGTTAATATATATAAATGATATAGGTTCGTGAATCCGAGGCCAACCCTGCATTGTTCAATATAGTCATATATATTTTTACTACAAAATACATTAGGTGAGTTCATTTGCTCCCTTTTACTCTTTACATTTTTGGGACTGAGAATATATGCTATTTTTACAACTGCTTTATTAAATGCTTTTGAAATATATTTTGAACTGAGAATACATGAAATGCTTTTATAAATGTTTGACGAGATAGACACAAGCAAAACATTTCTCGAATAAATTATTATGCAGACAGAAGTTCTGTGGATTATTATTGAATTATGTGGACATGATAATTGCCACCAATTGATGTGAATATTTTTCCCTGATTATTATTGCTTGGTAACTTAAGAATTAGAATCGGGTATGGTCCTAATTCACGTGAATCCTAAAGGTAGCTACCGGGTTTAACACCCCCACCCAGAATGTTCACTAGACGGAAGAGCTAGTGGGCGTGGTGTTTAGTACTTCGAAGTTTATATATTATACAGACGAGAGGTTCTATTTTGGGGATATTATTTATTCGCATTATATGTTAAGGTCGGTTACCAAGCCAAGCAATGAATGCAAAGTGAATGTTATGTATCGAGAGAATGATTTTTATACACAGCTTATGTGTATTATATTTTGTGCACGAGATATGTGTACGGTTATTAAAAATCGCAAGGCAACCTACGGGGGAGAAAGGGATACAAACCTACTCTGCAAAGCATTATGAAAAATGGTTTCGTACACGAGATAGGTGTACTGTATTTAAATCTTGTGGTCTATCAAAATGATGAATTTTATTGTTTATGATAAATCTATGAACTCACTAACCTTTTGGTTGACACTTTTAAGCATGTTTATTCTCAGGTATGAAAGAAATCTTCTGCTCTACATTTGCTCATATTACATGGAGTCGTTCATGGCATGTAAAGGTCCGTTCATCGCAATGGTACCAGATGTTATTGTATTCGTCCAAGAGAATTTGGACGGGGTATGACAGGTACCATTAAGAAGTTTGCCTAAGAATGATTCAAGTATAATGCACAAGTAGTCAAGTAAGTGCTATCTATAGCAAATGTATGTCAGAATGCAATGGCTAACTATCCGGTTGTAGTCTAGATTCACTAATGCGTCCTAATGACTCTGTCAGACACACTAATGCACATCCTAGATCCCTACAACCAACGCTCTGATACCATCTGTAACGACCCGACAAAATTGCCATTGACAGCGCCGTTAACTTAGGTCCCGTTGCATGGTCATAGTCCCTATATGAGACGCGTTTGACCAAAATTATGTCGCATTCATTTGAAACGTACAAGACTTACAAAGTTTAGTTTACCAAACGGTTCGACAACAAGTTTAAGTTTACAAAAGTACAAAGTATAAATGAAATAACTTGCGACATAATTAGTTTAAAATCACGGTT
Organism: Rutidosis leptorrhynchoides; assembly: GCF_046630445.1. Classification (NCBI taxonomy): domain Eukaryota; kingdom Viridiplantae; phylum Streptophyta; class Magnoliopsida; order Asterales; family Asteraceae; genus Rutidosis; species Rutidosis leptorrhynchoides. The sequence goes on from NC_092343.1 coordinate 194,719,367, forward strand.
GCTATAAATAGCATAAGTATGTATGCTTGACCCTAAGCAAGTATATCAAAGTGTGCGCATGTATGCTTGACCCCAAGCAAGAAATCAGAATGTATGCATGTATGCTTAACTCCAAGCAAGTATGAGTGTACGTGGAAGCATGTATCAAATAACCATTCATGAACCTGAGAAACATATAGAAAACTGTCAACAAAAAACGTTGGTGAAATCATAGGTGTATTTGTAAAAGTATGTTTTTGAACCACAAGATTTTGTATCGTTGATTATCCAAATCGTTTGCATTCCAAAAGTTGTTGTTTGTATCGCGAGCATCCAATTATCAAGACTTAACTGTTTTATACCCTGTTACGTAGTGTTAGAACATACACTATACTCGAAAATATATTTCATCCACTAACGGTAGCGAACCGTCCGAATGAGGCTCGTCAAGCCCATGTGATCACATAATATAAGTTCACGTTTACACCCTACAAGTGTAACTAATGATAATTGAATTGAGGCTTTTTGTTCTAACTCGCACGTGAAATGTTTGTTTTCGTACTTGTGTTCAAAGCATAAAAGTATGATACGTATATGTTTCTCATCCCATGATTTAAAAGTATAAAAGTTGTTGAAAGATGGGACTATGATCTCACCTCGAGTGCACGAGTATAAATGTACTTCACAAAGTAAACGTGTGCATGAAAGTTGCTTAGTCTTGACCTAAACAAGTAAGTTATATCAATTAACCGATTATGACACAAGGTCAGGCGAAATGTGTTCAATTATTCCTATGGTGCGTTTTGACTTGATTAGTATAGCATGTGAATCATGTTGTCAAGTTTCATGCAAGAATCAAGTATAAAAGAAGATTAGAATGATTGCAAAAGTGTTTGGTTAAGTTTGATTAAAAGTAAAACTTGGTCAAAGTCAAAGTCAACGAAAAAGTCAACACGTTCGGGTCGAGTCCCGAACTATTTTCCTAAGCTTAGAAATCATATATGAGCATGTTGGCCAAGTTTCATGTCAATCGGGGGTGCGTAGCATAGCTAGAATTAAATGAAAACGGACATTTTTAGGAAGTCTGCCTCAGATGCTCCGCATCCAAGGCAGATGCGCCGCATCTGTGTCTGGTTCAGCAATTCTGGGGCAGTTTAACACTTAGACGAATCCAACTTCAAAAAAACATAACTTATGAACTGTAAACATTCAAAACACGTATCTTATATTGTTGGAAAGGTATTTTGAAGAGGAATACAACTAAATACATTTCATCAAACAAAAATATCATTTACAAAAAACAAAAACCTCGTCGAATGATCGTTAAATGTTCAAAATCAAAGTTTCAAGTTCATAAAATGCATTTCTTGACTCGGGAATCCAATCTACACATACGATATGCCGTTTCGAAGGTAATTAAACATACCATACAATTAAACACTTACTAACAACATTTCATAGAATTCAATGCATCAAAAGTTCATTTCAAAGTTCATCAAACCCTAACCAAAATCATGAATTCAACCATTTTATAAATGGAGCTTTTCTAAATCAACCTACACATCAAAATGAAGCTAATGATGCTAGTAACATATTTAATACATGAACTTTAACATTTAAACAACATTTAATCATCCAAAATTCAAGATTAAGCACACCCATTTTAAGTTCATGCTAGTTTATGTAAAATAACAAGATCGAGCAAATAAATCATATATTCATGCTAGACACGAGCCATAGATACTAACTAACACCATTTCAAGTCAAAAACACGAATTAGAGAAATCTAGAGTTTTAGAAATGTTACCCAAACGAGATGAAATTAGTACTAAAATATAGAGGATGAAGAGAGGATCACGAATATGTAATTTGTTTTGATGTTTGCTTGCTTAAATTGATTTAGATGATGATTCTTTAAAGATGTTAAAAAGTGTTCTTGAGTTAGAAAGGAAAAAGAAAGGAGGGAGGTGGAAGTATGAATGAATGGATGAGATGGGATTGACTAGTTGACCTAGTCAACTAGTTTGGCCCCTTGGTAACTTCGATCCCTCGAGTTTGAAAGTGGGTGCGTAAATTAACCGAACGAATATTTTAAAAAATGCTAGAGTAACCGGGAGATGTTATAACCAAATAACGGAAATATTTAGAACGTTAGTCAACGAAAGGTACGAATTTAGATAACGGAAGATATTATCTATAAAAAAAAGGCGGGCGTTAAAATAATTTAACGGAAAAATACGGGATGTTACATCTAGCATTACAGCATATAGAGTGTCTATTGTTGTTCCAAATAATATATATAGATGACGTCGATATGATATGTCAAAACATTGTATACGTGTCTATGGTCTATCAAGATTACATAATATGTTAGAGTACATGTATAATACAATATAAGTTAGTTAAGTTATGGTTAGAATAGATTTGTTACAAATTTCACGTAGCTACAACAAGCAAAAATATCAAATTTTGTTTTACCCATAACTTCTTCGTTTTAAATCCGTTTTGAGTGATTCAAGTTGCTATGGTTTCATAATGAACTAAAATTTATGAAACTAAACAGGAAAAGTATAAGTTTATATTTGAAAATACAGGTTACAAGTCATTTTTATAAGAGGTATTCATTTCAGTCGAAAGAACGATCATTTCAGTCGAAAGAACGATGTCTTGATGACCATTTTGAAAAACATACTTCCACTTTGAGTTTAACCATGATTTTTGGATATAATTTCATGTTCATAAGAAAAATCATTTTCTCAGAAGTACAACTTTTAAATCAAAGTTTATCATAGTATTTAATTATTTAACCCAAAACAGCCCCCGGTTTCACTACGACGGCGTATGTCCGGTTTTACGGTGTTCTTCGTGTTTTCAGGTTTTAAATCATTAAGTTAGCATATTATATAGATATAGAAAATGTGTTTAGTTGATTTTAAAAGTCAAGTTAGAAGGATTAACTTTGTTTGCGAACAAGTTTAGAATTAACTAAACTATGTTCTAGTTATTACAAGTTTAAATCTTCGAATAAGATAGTTATATATATATATATGAATCGAATGATGTTATGAACATCATTAATATCTCAAGTTTAGTAGGTAAACCTACTAGAAGTGACAAGAAATGATTTAGCTTCAAAGGATCTTGGATGGCTTGAAAGTTCTTGAAGTAGAATCATGACACGAAAACAAATTCAAGTAAGATTCCTACTCGAATTAAGATTGTTATAGTTATAGAAATTTAATCAAAGTTTGAATATGAGTATTACCTTGAATTAGAATGATAACCTACTGTAAATAATAGAGGTTTCTTGATCTTAAATGATTACTCGGAATGGATTAGAAAGCTTGGAAGTAGACTTGCAAACTTGAAAGTGTTCTTGAAGTTTACTTGAGTAGTTGTTTTGAAAGTTAATCTAGGTTAGGATTTATGAACTAGATTGAGCTATATTTTGTTGAAGATGATGAAGAACACTTAGAAAACCAAGAGAGAACTTGAGAGAGATAAGTTTGATGCATGAAAGTTGAAAAATGAAAGTGTTATGGTTGGTGAAGAAAAACGTAATCCTACCCTTGAATATAAGGTTCCATTAGTTTGTATTTTTGTTAGATATTTCATACTAGTTGCCAAATGATAATTCTCATATGTTTAGGTGACTCATTAAGGCTGCTAAGAGCTGATCATTGAAGTGTATATACCAATAGTATATACATTTAGAAGTTGTGTATTGTACGAGTATGAATACGGATTGAATACGAGTAAATAGTGTACTGTAGTAAATAGTGTTTACTGTAGCAAATAGTTTTTACTGTAGCGAATAGTATTTTATCGTAGCAAATAGTATTTTACTGTAGCAATGCGAAAATTTACTGTAGCAAATAGTGTTTTACTGTAGTAAATAGTGTTTTAGTTGGTCATCTTTGATTTAATTGTATTTCTTCTTATATATATATATATAATAAAAACTTACATCATAAAAAAACGATTATATAATTATCACAAGTTATGACGTTCGTGAATCATCAGGCAAACGGGGTGGTCAATTATCTACATAAACTCATTTCAATTAATCAAGTCTTATCAAGTTTGATTGCTTAACATGTTGGAAACATTTAATCATGCAAATATAGTTTTCATTTAATATATAATCATGGAAAAGTTATGGTCACTACATAGGGGACCGATTGAGTTTCAAGAAGGTGACATGGTGATACTTAAGGTTTCACTGTGGACGGGTATCATTCGGTTTTGAACACGGGGGAAGTTAGCTCCTCGGTTTATTGGGCCCTTCAAAATATTGGCTCGTGTGGGTGAAGTTGCCTATAGGCTAGAGTTACCCGAAGAGCTTGCGGGGATTCATAACACATTCCATGTTTTCTGATACTAGTATTTTAAATAAAAATATAAGCTATTAAATCTGAGATGGAGTATGACCACTTTTAACAGGCTCGTCGTTGGGGCTTGTTCAGGCCGCCGTTGCTAGCAACCGCAGTTGCTGGTGCCGTTGAGTGGCCGCGGTCAAACATGCTATCTAACAACATGTAACGACCCAAAAATATCAAGAAAAGACGCTAGGAGCGCCGCTCCTAGGTTCAGGAGCGCCACTCCTGGACGGGGAAAAGATTGGGTCTTTTAATTAAATTGTAAAAATATGAAGGGCACTTTGGTCTTTTAGCATATGAACGAATTTAAAGCCACAAGATCAGATCTAGAGTACCATTAACTCTATTTTCAACTACCTCATCCCTTCCACTTCAATTTTAGAGAGAGAAAGGGTTTCTAATGTGAGATAGCTCAAATCAAGGAGGAAGAAGCTTGATTTGGGTCAAAGCGTAAGTGTTAAAGTTGTTCACCTCATTACTAGCTACGCTTTGATTGTGGTGGTATGTCCTAATCTTGATTTTCTTTACTTTGATTTGTTTGAAAGTTAGGGTTTGGGTCAATGGTGAACATAAAACCTGTAACGACCCGGCAAAATCGTCATTGACGGCATCGTTAACTTAGGTCATGTTACGTGGTCATAGTCCCTACATGAGACGCGTTTGACCAAAATTATGTCGCATTCATTTGAAACGTGTAAGACTTGCAAAGTTTTAAGTAAACCAAACGGTTTGACAACGAGTATAAGTTTACAAAAGTTAATAAGTAAAATGAAATGACTTGCGACATAATATAAGTTGAAAATCACGAATGTTATCCATAGCGTAAGTATGTAAACAATTATGCTTAAATCCAAAGGTGCTATCACTAGCGTATGCATATATGCTTGACCCCAAGCAAATAATCAAAGTATGCGGAAGCAAGTATCAAGTAGCCAAGTATGAACCTGAGAAACATATAGAAAACTATCAACGAAAAACGTTGGTGAAATCATAGGTGTATTTTTAAAACGTTGTTTTGAACCACAAACAAGTATAAAGTTGATTATCTAAATCGTTTGCATTCCAAAAGTTGTTGTTTGTATCACGAGCACCCAATTATCAAAGCTTAACTGAATAAGTACCTCTGAATCCATAGTGTTAGAACCTACACTATACACGATAAAATTATATTTCATCCGCTAACGGTAGCGAACCGTCCGAATGAGGGTTCGTCAAACCCATATGGCCACACAACATAATTACTCGCTTACACCCTGCAAGTGTAACTAATGATAATTGAATTGAGGATTTTTGTTCTACGTGGAATGTTTGTTTTCGTACTTATGTTCAAAGTATAAAAGTATAAACCGTATATATTTCTCATCCCATGATTTAAAGTATAAAAGTTGTCGAAAAGATGGGACTATGATCTCACCTCGAGTGCACGAGTATAAAGGTACTTCACAAAGTAAACGTGTGCATGAAAGTTGTTTAGTCTTAACCTAAACAAGTAAGTTGTATCAATTAACCGGTTACGACACAAGGTCGGGCGAAATGTGTTCAATTAGTCCTATGGCTCGTTACGACTCGAATATATAGCATGTGAGTCACGTTGTCAAGTTTCATGCAAGAATCAAGCATAAAAGCATGTTAGAACGATTGCATAAGTGTTTGGTTAAGTTTGACTAAAAGTCAAACTTTGGTCAAAGTCAACGAAAAAGTCAACACGTTCGGGTCGGGTCTCGGACAATTTTTCTAAGTTTCATAATCATATATGAGCATGTTAGAACAAGTTACATGCTAATCGGAGGTGCGTAGCATAGTTGGAATTAAACGAAAAACGGCCATTTTGGGCAATCTGCTTCAGATGCGCCACATCTCTAAGTGATACGCCGCATCTGTCCACAGATGCGCCACATCCAGTAGTGATGCGCCGCATCCCTATATGACTAGTGGAAAATGCTGAAAATTTTACAAGTCTCGAACTAAACTTCAAACGAACGTAACTTATGAACCGTAAACATTAAAAACACGTATCTTATATCATTGGAATGGTATTTTAACGAGGAATACAACTAAACACATTTCATCAAACAAAAACATCATTTTCAATAACAAAAACCTTGTCGATTGATCGCTAAAAGTTCATTATCAAAGTTTCAAGTTCATAAAATGCATTCCATGATTCGGGAATCCAATTTACACATACGATACGCCGTTTCGAAGGTAATTAAACATACATTGCAACTAAACACTTACTAACAACATTTCATAGCATTCAATGCATCAAAATTCATTTTCAAGGTTACTAAACCCTAACCAAAATTCATGAATTCAACAATTTTGTGAATGGAGTTTTTCTAAATCAACCTACATACTAAAACGAAGCTAATGATGCTAGTAACACATTTAATACACGAACTTTAATATTTAAACAACATTTAATCATCCAAAATCAAAGATTTAACTAACCCATTTCAAGTGTTCATGCTAGTTACTCCAAAACAACAAATCGAGCAAACAAATCACATATTCATGTTAGACTTGAGCCATAGACACTAATTAATACCATTTGAAGTCTATAAAATGAATTAGAGAAATCTAGAGTTTTTAAAAACTTTACCCAAGTAGTAAAATTGGTACCAAATTAAAGAGGATGATGCAAGGATCACAAAAGTACAATTCGTTTTGATGTTTGATTGCTAGATTGGAAATGGATGATGAATCTTTGTTTAAAGATGAAAATGGTGAAAGATAGAAGTAGTAAATGAGAAAAAAATTGGAAAAGAAAAAGAAAATGGAATGAGTGGTGGGGAGGAGGGTTTGACCCTTTGTGACGACCCGAAAATTTCCGACCAAATTTAAACTTAATCTTTATATAATTACGACTTGATAAGCAATGAATTTTTAATAAATTTTGAACCTCCAAAAAGAGTTTTACACAAGCTTTTGTTCACCCTTTTATTCCGACGATTCACGAACGTCATAACTTGATTTAATTGTTTAATTGTTTAATTATTGTGTATACATATGGATTTATATATATTTAACTTGAAAATATGATAATTAAATATCTCATTAAGTATATTAACAAAGTATTGTATATATGTTTTTATACTACTAATTTAAAGAGTTTTTGAACAATATATATGTTACTATCTAAACGACGTAATTAACTTATGTTAAAATGTATTTACATATAATGTATTACGAGTGTAAATACATCCTTACAAGTATTGAATACACTTTATAATATACCAATACATATAAAGGATAGCTATACTCATATTTCTGTTCAATTTTCTCAAGAATTCTACTCGCATTCATACGGTATTTTTACCCGTATTATACACAGCTTCTAGAAGTATTTACTATTGGTATATACCAATAGAAATCTACAATTATTTGTGTAATATGTCATCCATGACCTAATTAATTTAATATGTCATCCATGACTTAATACATTTTAACTTATCTTAGATATTTTCACTAAAAGCCAAATTTTCAAGCCTATAAATAAGCACCATTTCTAACTCATTTTTACACATTCATTTTCCAAATTTTACTTCCAATTTTCACACACACTTGCAAGAACTCTCTCAAGTTTTGTTCTACTAATTCTTTTCAGCAACTTTCCATTCTAAACTTGAGGTAAAAACTCTACTTCAACTTTTGTTCAATTCATATGTTTATAGCTATCTATATAAGAGTTTATAAACTAGAACATAGTTTAGTTGATTCTAAACTTGTTTGAAAAACTAATCTAATCTTTCTAACTTAACTCTAATAACACTTATTTATATGTATTATAATATTATATTAAGTTAATATAAGAACTTATAACTTGTACATATGAAGAACACCTTGAAACTTAACATATATCCTTTAATCTCCATTCAGTAAAAAGCGGGCAGTTTTGGGTTGGGAATTAAAAATCTATCTTAGACTTTGAGTTTGAGGCTAAGACTTTGGAAATATGTTAATATATGTAAATAAGACTTCCAGTATTATTTTTTTTTTGATTTTAGACAAAGTGAAAGTATTTTATCAAAAATCATATATTGGGTAGATGTCGGGATTTTTCCAAATCTGTCCACCGACACAAAAAGAGGGTAAAGCTCTAAAAATTACTACTTGGGTTGACCTTTTCGAATTGGTTTTGTAAAATTAACTTCTTAAGGAATCCATAGCAATTTGATTCACTTTAAACGGAGTTGTAATGAATATTTGGCGAGCAAAACAAAATCTGCTAAAATTAACGTGGTATGGACGAAATTTATATTATAAAAACTATATTAACCATATCCTTGTTAACTTTTCCTATATCCTATATATATTTGGACATGTTATCATTAGTAAAACAAAATATTATAATCTTGATTAATTTCGAGATTGTATGTATATAATAATCTTGGTACGTTCCATGACAATACGTGCACAATACGTTTTGATAAATCTTAAGACAATACGTACACAATACGTCTTAGTTAATTCTAAGACAATACGTATACAATACGTCTCTGGATTGATGCAAGACAATACGTACATAATACGCCATGGGGTAATTCTAAGATTATATATATATATATATATATATATATATATATATATATATATATATATATATATATATATATATATATATATATATATATATATATATATATATATATCGATTATTGGACTGTTGGACTTTTCGGACTATTTTAGACTACTAAACTTGACAACTTAAATAATCACATGTGATTGAAAATATAAACTTAAATAATCACATGTGATTGAAAATATAAATAATCACATGTGATTCAAAATATAAACTTAAACAATCACATGTGATTGAATATATGATATGAACCTGCTATATTAATTTTGTTCACATGTATTATTATCTGAATCGTTATTATTATTATAGGTTCGTGAATCCAAGGACGATGCCCATATTTTTAATAAGTTAAAAACTTATTATTAATATACTTTTACTACCGTGAGTATATAGTCCCATTTTTAAACTCTACAAATATTTTGGGATGAGAATACATGCATTTTATGTTTTACGCCATAGACACAAGTACTTAAAATATATTCTACGTTGAGTTGTACCACTTTGCATATCTTCCCTAATATCTTGGTAACTAATATTTACATGTTGTAAGAACATGTATACGCGAATCCTATTGATAGATCTATCGGGTTTGACAACCCCAACCGGGCTAGTCGCTCTAGTATCGTAAACGGTTACATAGTACTTCGTTTTTACTACACTTGGTACAGTGTAGGGAGATTTCATAATAAAGGGAATATGCCACATTAATGGTTAAGTATGGTTACCGAAGAGCTCAACAACTTATAGAATACTTTTATACACTTGCGAGTGTACATATATTTATAACTATGAAAATCTTGTGGTCTATATTTATATCGATGCTAAACCTATATATCTCACCAATCTTTGTGTTGACTGTTTAAGCATGTTTATTTTCAGGTCCTTAAGAAAGTCTTCCGCTGTTGCATTATCTGAGCAAGCTATGCATGGAGTCTCATGCTTTTGTTTAAATGAAGTGTTGCATTCAATAAAACCTTTGTCATGTATTATATTCGATTGTTATGTCACGTGTGTAGTATTTGGAAACCGATGTATCATGGGGATTATTTCTTAAATAATTGCTCACTTGTTTAAAACATGCATTATGTATAATAATGGTGTTCTTTTTATGAAATGAATGCAATATTTTTCTAAAAACGTATCATATAGAGGTCAAATACCTCGCTATGGGACCAATGAATAACGTACTGCATTTATAGTAATATGAACGGGTCGTTTCATTTGGTATCAGAGCGGTGGTCTTAGCAAACCAGGTCTGCATTAGTGTGTCTAACTGATAAGTCGTTAGGATGCATTAGTGAGTCTGGACTTCGACCGTGTCTGCATGTCAAAAGTTTTGCTTATCATTTGAGTCAAAAATTACCTACTTATCATCCTTAGGAAATTACCTGCTTATCATTCTTAGTCTAGACACGTCTTGCTGCATTGATTGCATGAATAGTGTATAGACAAAATTTATATCTTAGCGTATCTGCTAAATCATATCTTATCGTATCTATTACCGTAAACTTTGCCTGACATATTTCGTAAATTCCTCCGTAATCTATGAAATCTTTTGATCTATATATATAGATATTCTATGTAGTTAAAATACCACCCGATAGTCGGAAAATCATTTCGTATCGAAAAATCCTTTATCAAATCGTACGAAATGGAATTCATCATCAGTTCAAGTTCCTCGGATTCCGAAATGGAATCCCACTCAAGCTCCGAAAGCAGTGTGACTGGAATGGATCAACCAATCAGCCATCATCTATTCTGGATGAATTGGGGATGGGTTCGTAGCCTCCTTAATCATTGGAGACAAGAAGAAGGCGATCCTTTCCATCCACCACATTGCCCCTCTTGGCGAAGAACCTGAAGTACTTACCGGAAAACATGTCCGAAACACCATTTTCTCTCTCATTTCTAGAGTATCTCGTCACGATTATATACTACACCAAATTCTAGATTTTATTTATCCGCTCGTCCGAACCTACAATCACCCGGTGTAATAGAAGAAGTCAACGAGCTTCGCGCTCGGGTAGTGGCTTTGGAGAATATGGTGCAAAGGTTATAAACACCAGCAGCAGCACCAGCAACATAACCAGTACCACCATCAACAACATCAACAGTACCATTACCACCACCAACAACAACCGCATCGCAAACCTCAACTTCACAATCTGTCCCATGAGCATCGACGTCATACGCCCTGTAGATACTAAGGAATACCACAACGATGAAGTATTGATTCATAACTTCATTGGGAAAACATTCTACGACGATTATGTAATTTCTAAAGTTTAAAAATTATCTATCCTAGCCTTAACCATAAATCAAATGAGTTTAATTTAATATTAACTCATTAAATCTATATTACATCTGAAGAAATATACACATATATTTCCATAAAGACTGTAATAAAATTCTTTTGTACAAAATATTAATTGTGACATTTTTTTAACGGGTAGGTAATACCCGAGAGATATATAAATTCACAATTAGAATCTGATTCAGCAAATCATCCATTATACTCCCTACTCTCATAACAATATATATTCTTTTATAGAAATCAAAACAACCATACTCATTCAAAAATCTAATTACATATTCTGATTTTGAAATCGCCGAATTCAATTCAAGATATAACCGGTATCATCACTCTTAGATTCTTATATCTTTCAAAGCTATACTTTGACTTCAAAACTGTGTTAGAACATCGTATGTATATTAACGATTATAATCTGTGTTCAAGCCCTTCGAAATACCTGAAGACACTTCAAATAATGAACAATCGAGATGATGATCCAACCACATGTTATCCACAGTTACGTACCTGAAAAACTCTTGAAACCAAAGTCATAATTTAACACGTATCCATGTCAGACCTTTTGGCATTTACTAGCTAAAATAACTTTTCAATCCCTTCTAAAAATAGACAGTTTTGTCACAGCTCCAGCAAACCAACTTCAATTGTTCATTCGAATAAGCCTTATTATAATGATTACCCCTTCATCATTATTACCGGGGAACCTTTCATATCTTGCCACATTAGCAGTAAACTTATTAACAACTTCATTGATCTTTGACTTTCCGAAAAATCTTTATATTTATCAAAACCCCATCATTTACTCATTTGCATCTTGTAACGAGAATTGCCATACGAATCATCGGGAATTAGCAATCAATATTTTGAAATCTCGCAGCATGTCTACGCCAACAATTATATGTGTCTATCTTCTGGACTTATATACTTTGAATGTGAAGTTTCTGAAAAACACCCTAAACTGCGAACGAGTTCTCGAAATGCTGATGAAGCAGCAAAAACTATAAATGACCTTAACAGTAAAAAGTTTGATGATAAAGAGTAGTGTGTTGGCAAAGCTCAGAAAAAGAGAAGATTTGGTACTGAGAAATACGGATTGAACAAACCATGAAGAAGGCTGTGGATAAATCACAAGGACGAAATCTACCTTCAAAGAATCCAAATGATTCCGTGTCTGCTGAAGTCATTATCGAATACCTTGCTCCTGACTCTAAACCCTTACGGACAATATTCTTCATCATCCTCTGATATTAGAAATTCTAAGATATCATCGTATCTTTCATTATAAATATCCTCCATATTTCTGAAGATATTTCCATAATTATTCTTATATGAAATCATTTACCTCTTCGCGCTGTCTGTATTACATCATAAAAGAAACTATTTTAGTTTCTAAATTCTGAAACTTTCGAATTTAAAATAGGAATATTTTTGAAGTAGTGTTGGGAACTGAAGCATGAACTAGTATAATATAATGACACTTGATCAACGTGATTATATTACAGTAAGTCATGCTGAGTTTTTAAATGGAATGTGATGATTCACAGATCATAACGTCATCAGGTGCTATGTTACACGACTCTTGTATTCTCTTTAACCTCTAAAATATCAAGAAAATATTTCTTGATGATTCGGCCTTTTCTGAGGTATTCTAGTAATTTGACAAGTCAAGATCGTGCTATTACAATTTCCTTCTTAGAACATTAACAATGTTCATTCCGAAATTCATATATGCGAATTCTGGACCATTACAAGCAGTGCTTAATCGCAAGAAGAAGAAACGAAAGGACAAAACTCCGAAATAGAAATTGGGGTATAAATTGCAGAAATAAAACAGAGCATTAATTGGGGATGACAATGATTATAGAAGACAGAAGCAGGGACATCGAAATATAAGGGAAGATATAAAACCCAACAACAACCCAGAAACTATAAACCGTATATATCGATGCATATAGCAATATAAAGACACGGGAGAACTAAAAATACTATAAAACCAAGAGTATAGTAGAAGTAAATAGATTCTTTCGGAGGTAGATGAAAAAGAAGAACGACAGATATGAAAGTGAGGAGTATATCAAGAATCAGCACTGGATGAAGCATATTGACGAATAATTTTAAAGTAAGAATTTGAGGGAGAAAGAATAGAAGGTGTGAATTAAAAGGAAACGAAGGAGGTGGATTTATAGTGAAATATCCGACAGAAAAATCGAGATGAATCATCGCATTAAATCGAAGAGGATCATAATTTTCTTAATCATCAAAGAATCAAATCCTATATAGATTACAAAGATTTTCTTTAATCCGGAGATCAACCGTGATGACGTCAAAAGATAAGACGAATCCCTATTTTCTCATTTCACTCTTTTATAGCTTCACTCATACGTTTCGAGTAATCGAATTATTTTATCCATATTTCTCAATCATGATAAAACCCTATGAATCAACTTATATTCGTCATAATAACATTCTTATTGTTAGCCATGACGACCTCGATCAAATTTCATGACGAAATTTCTTTAACGGGTAGGTACTTTGACGACCCGAAAATTTCCGACCAAATTTAAACTTAATCTTTATATAATTCCGACTTGATAAGCAATGAATTTTTAATAAATTTTGAACCTCCGGAAAGAGTTTTACACAAGCTTTTGTTCACCCTTTTATTCCGACGATTCACGAACGTCATAACTTGATTTAATTGTTTAATTGTTTAATTATTGTGTATACATATGGATTTATATATATTTAACTTGAAAATATGATAATTAAATATCTCATTAAGTATATTAACAAAGTATTGTATATATTTTTTCATACTACTAATTTAAAGAGTTTTTTAACAATATATTTGTTACTATTTAAACGACGTAATTAACTTATGTTAAAATGTATTTACATATAATGTATTACGAGTGTAAATACATCCTTACAAGTATTGAATACACTTTATAATATACCAATACATATAAAGGATAGCTAGACTCATATTTCTGTTCAATTTTCTCAAGAATTCTACTCGCATTCATACGGTATTTTTACCCGTATTATACACAGCTTCTAGAAGTATTTACTATTGGTATATACCAATAGAAATCTGCAATTATTTTTGTAATATGTCATCCATGACCTAATCAATTTAATATGTTATCCATGACTTAATACATTTTAACTTATCTTAGATATTTTCACTAAAAGCCAAATTTTCAAGCCGATAAATAAGCACCATTTCTAACTCATTTTTACACATTCATTTTCCGAATTTTACTTCCAATTTTCACACACACTTGCAAGAACTCTCTCAAGTTTTGTTCTACTACTTCTTTCCAGCAACTTTACATTCTAAACTTGAGGTAAAAACTCTACTTCAACTCTTATTTAATTCATATGTTTATAGCTATCTATATAAGAGTTTATAAACTATAACATAGTTTAGTTGATTCTAAACTTGTTTGAAAAACTAATCTAATCTTTCTAACTTAACTCTAATAACACTTATTTATATGTATTATGATGTTATATTAAGTTAATATAAGAACTTATAACTTGTACATATGAAGAACACCTTGAAACTTAACATATATCCTTTAATCTCCATTCAGTAAAAAGCGGGCTGTTTTGGGTTGGGAATTAAAAATCTATCTTAGACTTTGAGTTCGAGGCTAAGACTTTGGAAATATGTTAATATATGTAAATAAGACTTCCAGTATTTTTTTTTTGATTTTAGACAAAGTGAAAGTATTTTATCAAAAATCATATATTGGGTGGATGCCGGGATTTTTCCAAATCTGTCCACCGACACAAAAAGAGGGTAAAGCTCTAAAAATTATTACTTAGGATGAACTTTTCGAATTGGTTTTGTAAAATTGACTTCTTAAGGAATCCATAGCAATTTGATTCACTTTAAACGGAGTTGTAATGAATATTTGGTGAGCAAAACAAAATCTGCCAAAATTAACGTGGTATGGACGAAATTTATATTATAAAAACTATATTAACCATATCCTTGTTAATTTTTCCTATATCCTATATATGTTTGGACATGTTATCATTAGTATAACAAAATATTATAATCTTGATTAATTTCGAGATTGTATATATATAATAATCTTGGTACGTTCCATGACAATACGTGCACAATACGTTTTGATAAATCTTAAGACAATACGTACACAATACGTCTTAGTTAATTCTAAGAAATACGTATTCAATACATCTCTAGATTGATGCAAAACAATACGTACATAATACGCCATGGGGTAATTCTAAGATTATATATATATATATATATATATATATATATATATATATATATATATATATATATATATATATATATATATATATATATATATATATACCGATTATTGGACTGTCGGACTTTTCGGATATTTTGGACTACTAAACTTGACAACTTAAATAATCACATGTGATTGAAAATATAAACTTAAATAATCACATGTGATTGAAAATATAAATAATCACATGTGATTGAAAATATAAACTTAAACAATCACATATGATTGAATATATGATATGAACTTGCTATATTAATTTTGTTCACATGTATTATTATCTGAATCGTTATTATTATTATAGGTTCGTGAATCCAAGGACGATGCCCATATTTTTAATAAGTTAAAAACTTATTATTAATATACTTTTACTACCGTGAGTATATAGTCCCATTTTTAAACTCTACAAATATTTTGGGATGAGAATACATGCATTTTATGTTTTACGCCATAGACACATGTACTTAAAATATATTCTACGTTGAGTTGTACCACTTTGGATATCTTCCCTAATAGCTTGGTAACTAATATTTACATGTTGTAAGAACATGTATAAGCGAATCCTATTGATAGATCTATCAGGTTTGACAACGCCAACCGGGCTAGTCGCTCTAGTATCGTAAACGGTTGCATAGTACTTCATTTTTACTACACTTGGTACAGTGTAGGGAGATTTCATAATAAAGGGAATATGCCACATTAATGGTTAAGTATGGTTACCGAAGCGCTCAACAACTTATAGAATACTTTTATACACTTGCGAGTGTACATATATTTATAACTATGAAAATCTTGTGGTCTATATTTATATCGATGCTAAACCTATATATCTCACCAACGTTTGTGTTGACTGTTTAAGCATGTTTATTCTCAGGTCCTTAAGAAAGTCTTCTGCTGTTGCATTATCTGAGCAAGCTGTGCATGGAGTCTCATGCTTTTGTTTAAATGAAGTGTTGCATTCAATAAAACCTTTGTCATGTATTATATTCGATTGTTATGTCACGTGTGTAGTATTTGGAAACCGATGTATCATGGGGATTATTTCTTAAATAATCGCCCACTTGTTTAAAACATGCATTATGTATAATAATGGTGTTCTTTTTATGAAATGAATGCAATATTTTTCTAAAAACGTATCATATAGAGGTCAAATACCTCGCTATGGGACTAATGAATAACGTACTACATTTATAGTAATATGGACGGGTCATTTCACCCTTTGACCTAGTTGCCACTTTGGTCCTTTGGCGACCTTAGTCCCTCAAGTTTGAAAGCGGGTGCGTGAATTAACCAAACGAATATTTTAAATATGCTAGAGTAAACGAGAGATGTTATAACTAAATAACAAAAATATTAAAACGCTAGTCAACGGAAGATACGAATCTAGATACGAAATGTATTATATATAAAAAAAAGACGGGCGTTAAACTGATTTAACGGAAAAAGGCGGGATGTTACATTACTACACCTTAAAAGAAATTTCGTCCCGAAATTTAGTTGGAAGTAGTAGTCGTTGTTTCTTCCTCGAGATCTTGCGTTGCCAATTCTACGAATAGGTGAAGGTACTTCCTTGGGCATTTCAACGAAATTTGACAGTCGGGATCTTTACGTTGTTTTAGAGATTGGTTTCACGATTCATAGTTCTCCTAGGAAGTGATGGTTGTCATCGATTGTAAGCTCATCGAAAAGGATAACAAGTTCTTGTTCGGCAAGACGCCTCTTTAAGTTTTATACATGGAATGTAGGATGAACGGAATTCGATTGAGATGAGAGATCGAAACGGTAAGTAACGGGTTCAATACGCTCCAAGATTTTCAAAGGATCAAAATATCGCGGATTTAGCGTTCTACGTTTTCCGAAATGGATTACACCTTTCCGAGGTGCGATATTTAATATTACGTGGTCACCCACTAGGAATTCGAGAGGCTAACGTCTAACATCGGCATAGTTAGGGGTGTTCATTGGTTCGGTTATCCGTTTTTCAGTTTATTCGGTTCGATTTTTTCGGTTTTGAAATTCTAAATATTCAAACCAAAAACCAAACCGAAACCAAATTCAAATATCAAAACCAAAACCAAAACCGAACCGAAAACCAAAATTGAATTCGGTTCGGTTTCGGTTAAAACCAAATTAACTTACACATCGATTTTTTTTTTTTACTTTTTTCTCACGATGTAAATAAACATTATATTATTAACTTTGTAAGTATCATACTAATATATACAAATTTTAGAAAATAAAATAAGCTTATATAATATCATAATACAATACATTTTATATCAAAAAATAAACAAAACCAATACCAATAACAAAACTAAAACTTTCTCTGTTTTAGTCATAGATAAACTGTTGTAAAGAAGTGTATATAAATTTGATTGATTCAACGTGCATACACACATAAATTGAACTGAATAGCAAATCGACTTGAAAAATGTGAAGTTAAAAGGAAAATTATGAAATTAAAGATTAAAATAGGATTTCAATCCAAGTAAACCGAATTTGACTTGAAGTGTTTATATATCTATTCAAAATCGTTTCTCGTACATGTATACAATAATATAAATAACTTAAAATATTTATTTAATATTGTATAAATTGAATTCGGTTTTATATTCGGTTTTCGGTTAACCATATTAAAAAATTTCAAAATCGAAAACCAAACCGAAAAATCGAATTAAAATTCGGTTTCGGTTTTTCTCGATCCGAAAACCATTTTTCAAATTCGGTTTGGTTTTTTTCGATTTGGTTTCGATTCGATATTCGGTTTAAATGGTTTCAAACCAAATGGTGCACACCCCTAGGCATAGTGGCGATTACGGGCCGTCTTGGGTCTCTTGGATTTGAACCATCTTAACGGTTATTTCATGAACGAGTGCGGGTCCGGTGGTTTGATTGTCGCTTACTTCGGCCCAATAATTTAAGAGAACGACATTTGCGGCCACATAAAGTTTCGAAAAGGTGTGGCGTTAATACTCGAATGATAACTATCGTTGTAAGAGGAAATCAATTAATAGCAACAATACAAGTTCGTGATATGTTTTCCCCAGGTTTGAATCGTATGTTTACTTGGTCCGTTGGTTTG
Organism: Rutidosis leptorrhynchoides; assembly: GCF_046630445.1. NCBI lineage: Eukaryota > Viridiplantae > Streptophyta > Magnoliopsida > Asterales > Asteraceae > Rutidosis > Rutidosis leptorrhynchoides. The sequence goes on from NC_092343.1 coordinate 194,737,992, forward strand.
TGGATGATACGCGGTACTCATGTTTAAACGTGTTCCCAAGGCTTCTTGTAAGGCACTCCGAAATTTAGAAGTGAAACGAGTATCTCAATCCGAAATAAATGACAAAGGCACATCGTGTATAGATAGAATTCCTATAATGTATAGTTGTACAAGTTTTTCCCATCTTGTCGGTTTCTGAAGAATGTTTGTTGGGACAATTTCTTATCGGTTTCTGAAAACGTTTATTAGGACTATTCACCCTCGTGGTGAATACTAGTATAACGTGAAGAGTCTCTCTCTCCATTGAGAATTTAGATAAAGGTTTTCCTTACACGGAAGTACGAGTGTAATGCGAGAGAAGTTTTCGCCTCGATGTGAGCATATCAAGCGTTTCGTAGTTCGTCGATAAAAGTGTGCGAAGACGAGATAGTATACACGTGTAACATATGTTTTGAAGTTGAAAGAATTGGTCATTCGTTCAGAAGCATAAATATGATTTGGCAATATTAACATGTGTCCCTGGTATGGTTGTTATCAATATTCCTGAAGTTTTCGGATGGCAATAAGGAAAAATAAAGTCATGTACATGGCACATGATGGTGATTAGGTTGATCGAGTCAATTCACCATCACGAGTCATTAGAACTTTGGTATGACTTACCATAATATAACTACGTTGATCGAGTGTCATTATATTACACTAACCCATACCTCCATTCCCACATCACTCTATAGAATCAAGTTCGTGTGATCGTAAAGTTTTAAAATGAACAAAGTGTAACGACGTCTCTAACGTGACTCGTATTGAATCGAAAGAATTAGTACAACTCTTGAAGAAGCGTTTCCCGAGGGAAGTGTATAAACGATTGTTCACGTCAATGCGGTTCAATTCAAACAATAATGTATTTAAATACGAAAGGAGTAACGAATTATGAAAACGAGTAGTACGCAACTGTAGTGATAAGTAGTGATGATGATACTCATCTAGAGTAGTGGTGGTAGTAACAAGATGTGGTAGATAGTAAAGAACACCGGTGTAACATCGATAGTGGTTAATGATTGCCATAGTGGTGGAAACTTCACAGCATTTGTGGATAGTAAGCTGAGACGATGATGAATAACAATCTGGGAGACAGAGTTCCCGAACTAGTGTAACTAATGAAGTCGTCGTCATCCTTACGTGTATGAATCTTAAGTTTACGTGTGTTACCCGAAAGTGGCAGAGTATGAGTTCGTATGATGAAAATTTGGTACCATTAAGAAATTCACCTAAGAAAGGTTTAAGTATAATGCACAAGTAGTCAAGTAAGTGCTATCTATAGCAAATGCAAGTCAGAATGCAATTGTTAACTATCCGGTTGTAGTCTAGATTCACTAATGCATCCTAACGACTCTGTCAGACACACTAATGCACATCCTAGATCCCTACAACCAATGCTCTGATACCATCTGTAATGACCCGTCAAAATCGTCATTGACGGCGTCGTTAACTTAGGTCCCGTTACGTGGTCATAGTCCCCACATGAGACGCGTTTGACCAAAATTATGTCGCATTCATTTGAAACGTGTAAGACTTGCAAAGTTTTAAGTAAACCAAACGGTTCGACAACGAGTATAAGTTTACAAAAGTAAATAAGTAAAATGAAATGACTTGCGACAGAATATAAGTTGAAAATCACGAATGCTATCCATAGCGTAAGTATGTAAACAATTATGCTTGAATCCAAAGGTGCTATCACTAGCGTATGCATGTATGCTTGACCCCAAGTAAGTAATCAAAGTATGCGGAAGCAAGTATCAAGTAGCCAAGTATGAACCTGAGAAACATATAGAAAACTGTCAACGAAAAACGTTGGTGAAATCATAGGTGTATTTGTAAAACGTTGTTTTGAACCACAATCAAGTATAAAGTTGATTATCTAAATCGTTTGCATTTCAAAAGTTGTTGTTTGTATCACGAGCACCCAATTATCAAAGCTTAACTGAATAAGTACCTCTGAATCCATAGTGTTAGAACCTACACTATACACGATAAAATTATATTTCATCCGCTAACGGTAGCGAACCATCCGAATGAGGGTTCGTCAAACTCGTATGGCCACACAACATAATTACTCACTTACACCCTGCAAGTGTAACTAATGATAATTGAATTGAGGATTTTTGTTCTAACTCGTAGGTGGAATGTTTGTTTTCGTACTTGTGTTCAAAGTATAAAAGTATAAACCGTATATGTTTCTCATCCCATGATTTAAAGTATAAAATGAAATGTCCCGTTCTTATTGATTAAAAACGTTCCATATTAATTGATTTCGTTGCGAGGTTTTGACCTCTATATGAGACATTTTTCAAAGACTGCATTCATTTTAAAACAAACCATAACCTTTATTTCATCAATAAAGGTTTAAAAAGTTTTACGTAGATTATCAAATAATGATAATCTAAAATATCATGTTTACACACGACCATTACATAATGGTTTACAATACAAATATGTTACAGCAAAATAAGTTTCTTGAATGCAGTTTTTACACAATATCATACAAGCATGGACTCCAAATCTCGTCCTTATTTAAGTATGCGACAGCGGAAGCTCTTAATAATCACCTGAGAATAAACATGCTTAAAACGTCAACAAAAATGTTGGTGAGTTATAGGTTTAACCTATATATATCAAATCATAATAATAGACCACAAGATTTCATATTTCAATACACATCCCATACATAGAGATAAAAATCATTCATATGGTGAACACCTGGTAACCGACATTAACAAGATGCATATATAAGAATATCCTCATCATTCCGGGACACCCTTCGGATATGATATAAATTTCGAAGTACTAAAGCATCCGGTACTTTGGATGGGGTTTGTTAGGCCCAATAGATCTATCTTTAGGATTTGCGTCAATTAGGGTGTCTGTTCCCTAATTCTTAGATTACCAGACTTAATAAAAAGGGGCATATTCGATTTCGATAATTCAACCATAGAATGTAGTTTCACGTACTTGTGTCTATTTTGTAAATCATTTATAAAACCTGCATGTATTCTCATCCCAAAAATATTAGATTTTAAAAGTGGGACTATAACTCACTTTCACAGATTTTTACTTCGTCGGGAAATAAGACTTGGCCACTGGTTGATTCACGAACCTATAACAATATATACATATATATCAAAGTATGTTCAAAATATATTTACAACACTTTTAATATATTTTGATGTTTTAAGTTTATTAAGTCAGCTGTCCTCGTTAGTAACCTACAACTAGTTGTCCACAGTTAGATGTACAGAAATAAATCGATAAATATTATCTTGAATCAATCCACGACCCAGTGTATACATATCTCAGTATTGATCACAACTCAAACTATATATATTTTGGAATCAACCTCAACCCTGTATAGCTAACTCCAACATTCACATATAGAGTGTCTATGGTTGTTCCGATATATATAGATGTGTCGACATGATAGGTCGAAACATTGTATACGTGTCTATGGTATCTCAAGATTACATAATATACAATACAAGTTGATTAAGTTATGGTTGGAATAGATTTGTTACCAATTTTCACGTAGCTAAAATGAGAAAAATTATCCAATCTTGTTTTACCCATAACTTCTTCATTTTAAATCCGTTTTGAGTGAATCAAATTGCTATGGTTTCATATTGAACTCTATTTTATGAATCTAAACAGAAAAAGTATAGGTTTATAGTCAGAAAAATAAGTTACAAGTTGTTTTTGTAAAGGTAGTCATTTCAGTCGAAAGAACGACGTCTAGATGATCATTTTAGAAAACATACTTCCACTTTGAGTTTAACCATAATTTTTGGATATAGTTTCATGTTCATAATAAAAATCATTTTCTCAGAATAACAACTTTTAAATCAAAGTTTATCATAGTTTTTAATTAACTAACCCAAAACAGCCCGCGGTGTTACTACGACCGATAAATCCGGTTTTACGGTGTTTTTCGTGTTTCCAGGTTTTAAATCATTAAGTTAGCATATAATATAGATATAGAACATGTGTTTAGTTGATTTTAAAAGTCAAGTTAGAAGGATTAACTTTTGTTTGCGAATAAGTTTAGAATTAACTAAACTATGTTCTAGTGATTACAAGTTTAAACCTTCGAATAAGATAGCTTTATATGTATGAATCGAATGATGTTATGAACATCATTAATACCTTAAGTTCCTTGGATAAACCTACTAGAAAATAGAAAAATGGATCTAGCTTCAACGGATCCTTGGATGGCTCGAAGTTCTTGAAGCAGAATCATGACACGAAAACAAGTTCAAGTAAGATCATCACTTGAAATAAGATTGTTATAGTTATAGAAATTGAACCAAAGTTTGAATATGATTATTACCTTGTATTAGAATGATAACCTACTATAAGAAACAAAGATTTCTTGAGGTTGGATGATCACCTTACAAGATTGGAAGTGAGCTAGCAAACTTGAAAGTATTCTTGATTTTATGTAACTAGAACTTGTAGAATTTATGAAGAACACTTAGAACTTGAAGATAGAACTTGAGAGAGATCAATTAGATGAAGAAAATTGCAGAATGAAAGTGTTTGTAGGTGTTTTTGGTCGTTGGTGTATGGATTAGATATAAAGGATATGTAATTTTGTTTTCATGTAAATAAGTCATGAATGATTACTCATATTTTTGTAATTTTATGAGATATTTCATGCTAGTTGCCAAATGATGGTTCCCACATGTGTTAGGTGACTCACATGAGCTGCTAAGAGCTGATCATTGGAGTGTATATACCAATAGTACATACATCTAAAAGTTGTGTATTGTACGAGTACGAATACGGGTACATACGAGTAGAATTGTTGATGAAACTGAACGAGGATGTAATTGTAAGCATTTTTGTTAAGTAGAAGTATTTTGATAAGTGTATTGAAGTCTTTCAAAGGTGTATAAATACATATTAAAACACTACATGTATATACATTTTAACTGAGTCGTTAAGTCATCGTTAGTCGTTACATGTAAGTGTTGTTTTGAAACCTTTAGGTTAACGATTTTGTTAAATGTTGTTAACCCAATGTTTATAATATCAAATGAGATTTTAAATTATTATATTATCATGATATTATCATGTATGAATATCTCTTAATATGATATATATACATTAAATGTCTTTACAACGATAATCGTTACATATATGTCTCGTTTAAAAATCATTAAGTTAGTAGTCTTGTTTTTACATATGTAGTTCATTGTTAATATACTTAATGATATGTTTACTTATCATAGTATCATGTTAACTATATATATATATATATATCCATATATATGTCATCATATAGTTTTTACAAGTTTTAACGTTCGTGAATCACCGGTCAACTTGGGTGGTTAATTGTCTATATGAAACATATTTCAATTAATCAAGTCTTAACAAGTTTGATTGCTTAACATGTTGGAAACATTTAATCATGTAAATATCAATCTCAATTAATATATATAAACATGGAAAAGTTCGGGTCACTACAGTACCTACCCGTTAAATAAATTTCGTCCCGAAATTTTAAGCTGTTGAAGGTGTTGACGAATCTTCTGGAAATAGATGCGGGTATTTCTTCTTCATCTGATATTCACGCTCCCAGGTGAACTCGGGTCCTCTACGAGCATTCCATCGAACCTTAACAATTGGTATCTTGTTTTGCTTAAGTCTTTTAACCTCACAATCCATTATTTCGACGGGTTCTTCGATGAATTGAAGTTTTTCGTTGATTTGGATTTCATCTAACGGAATAGTGAGATCTTCTTTAGCAAAAAATTTCTTCAAATTCGAGACGTGGAAAGTGTTATGTACAGCCGCGAGTTGTTGAGGTAACTCAAGTCGGTAAGCTACTGGTCCGACACGATCAATAATCTTGAATGGTCTAATATACCTTGGATTTAATTTCCCTCGTTTACCAAATCGAACAACGCCTTTCCAAGGTGCAACTTTAAGCATGACCATCTCTCCAATTTCAAATTCTATATCTTTTCTTTTAATGTCAGCGTAGCTCTTTTGTCGACTTTGGGCAGTTTTCAACCGTTGTTGAATTTGGATGATCTTCTCGGTAGTTTCTTGTATAATCTCCGGACCCGTAATCTGTCTATCCCCCACTTCACTCCAACAAATCGGAGACCTGCACTTTCTACCATAAAGTGCTTCAAACGGCGCCATCTCAATGCTTGAATGGTAGCTGTTGTTGTAGGAAAATTCTGCTAACGGTAGATGTCGATCCCAACTGTTTCCGAAATCAATAACACATGCTCGTAGCATGTCTTCAAGCGTTTGTATCATCCTTTCGCTCTGCCCATTAGTTTGTGGATGATAGGTAGTACTCATGTCTAGACGAGTTCCTAATGCTTACTGTAATGTCTGCCAGAATCTTGAAATAAATCTACCATCCCTATCAGAGATAATAGAGATTGGTATTCTATGCCTGGAGACGACTTCCTTCAAATACAGTCGTGCTAACTTCTCCATCTTGTCATCTTCTCTTATTGGCAGGAAGTGTGCTGATTTGGTGAGACGATCAACTATTACTCAAATAGTATCAAAACCACTTGCAGTCTTTGGCAATTTAGTGATGAAATCCATGGTAATGTTTTCCCATTTCCATTCCGGGATTTCGGGTTGTTGAAGTAGACCTGATGGTTTTTGATGCTCAGCTTTGACCTTAGAACACGTCAAACATTCTCCTACGTATTTAGCAACATCGGCTTTCATACCCGGCCACCAAAAATGTTTCTTGAGATCCTTGTACATCTTCCCCGTTCCAGGATGTATTGAGTATCTGGTTTTATGAGCTTCTCTAAGTACCATTTCTCTCATATCTCCAAATTTTGGTACCCAAATCCTTTCAGCCCTATACCGGGTTCCGTCTTCCCGAATATTAAGATGCTTCTCCGATCCTTTAGGTATTTCATCCTTTAAATTTCCCTCTTTTAAAACTCCTTGTTGTGCCTCCTTTATTTGAGTAGTAAGGTTATTATGAATCATTATATTCATAGATTTTACTCGAATGGGTTCTCTGTCCTTCCTGCTCAAGGCATCGGCTACCACATTTGCCTTCCCCGGGTGGTAACGAATCTCAAAGTCGTAATCATTCAATAATTCAATCCACCTACGCTGCCTCATATTCAGTTATTTCTGATTAAATATGTGTTAAAGACTTTTGTGGTCGGTATATATAATACTTTTGACCCCATATAAGTAGTGCCTCCAAGTCTTTAATGCAAAAACAACCACGCCTAATTCCAAATCAATGCTCGTATAATTTTGTTCGTGAATCTTCAATTGTCTAGACGCATAAGCAATCACCTTCGTTCGTTGCATTAATACACAACCGAGACCTTGCTTTGATGCATCACAATAAATCACAAAATCATCATTCCCTTCAGGCAATGACAATATAGGTGCCGTAGTTAGCTTTTTCTTCAATAACTGAAACGCTTTCTCTTGTTCATCATTCCATTCAAATTTCTTCCCTTTATGTGTTAATGCAGTCAAGGGTTTTGCTATTCTGGAAAAGTCTTGGATGAACCTTCTGTAGTAACCAGCTAGTCCTAAAAACTGGCGTATGTGTTTCGGAGTTTTCGGGGTTTCCCACTTTTCAACAGTTTCTATCTTTGCCGGATCCACCTTAATACCTTATTTGTTCACTATGTGACCGAGGAATTGAACTTCTTCCAACCAAAATGCACACTTTGAAAACTTAGCGTACAATTCTTCCTTCCTCAATACTTCTAACACCTTTCTCAAATGTTCACCGTGTTCTTGGTCATTCTTTGAGTAAATAAGTATGTCATCAATGAAAACAATGACAAACTTGTCAAGGTATGGTCCACACACTCGGTTCATAAGGTCCATGAACACAGCTGGTGCATTAGTTAAACCAAACGGCATGACCATAAACTCGTAATGACCGTAACGTGTTCTGAAAGCAGTCTTTGGAATATCATCTTCTTTCACCCGCATTTGATGATACCCGGAACGTAAGTCAATCTTTGAATAAACAGACGAGCCTTGTAGTTGATCAAATAAGTCGTCGATTCTCGGTAGTGGGTAGCGGTTCTTGATAGTAAGTTTGTTCAACTCTCGGTAGTCGATACACAACCTGAATGTACCATCTTTCTTCTTGACAAACAAAACAGGAGCTCCCCACGGTGATGTGCTTGGTCGAATGAAACCACGCTCTAAAAGTTCTTGTAATTGGCTTTGCAGTTCTTTCATCTCGCTGGGTGTGAGTCTGTAAGGAGCACGAGCTATTGGTGCAGCTCCTGGTACAAGATCTATTTGAAATTCAACGGATCGATGTGGGGGTAATCCCGGTAATTCTTTCGGAAATACATCGGGAAATTCTTTTGCAATGGGAACATCATTGATGCTCTTTTCTTCAGTTTGTACTTTCTCGACGTGTGCTAGAACAGCATAGCAACCTTTTCTTATTAGTTTTTGTGCCTTCAAATTACTAATAAGATGTAGCTTCGTGTTGCCCTTTTCTCCGTACACCATTAAGGGTTTTCCTTTTTCTCGTATAATGCGAATTGCATTTTTGTAACAAACGATCTCTGCTTTCACTTCTTTCAACCAGTCCATACCGATTATCACATCAAAACTCCCTAACTCTACTGGTATCAAATCAATCTTAAATGTTTCGCTAACCAGTTTAATTTCTCGATTCCGACATATATTATCTGCTGAAATTAATTTACCATTTGCTAATTCGAGTAAAAATTTACTATCCAAAGGCGTCAATGGACAACTTAATTTAGCACAAAAATCTCTACTCATATGGCTTCTATCCGCACCCGAATCAAATAAAACGTAAGCAGATTTATTGTCAATAAGAAACGTACCCGTAACAAGCTCCGGGTCTTCCTGTGCTTCTGCCGCATTAATATTGAAAACTCTTCCGCGGCCTTGTCCATTCGTGTTCTCCTGGTTCGGGCAATTTCTAATAATGTGGCCCGGTTTTCCACATTTATAACAAACTACATTGGCATAACTTGCTCCGACACTACTTGCTCCGCCATTACTCGTTCCGACACCATTTGTTCCTTTCGTTCTATTAACCCCTGGTCCGTAGACCTCACACTTCACCGCGCTATGACCATTTCTTTTACACTTGTTGCAAAATTTGGTGCAGAACCCCGAGTGATACTTTTCACACCTTTGGCATAGCTGCTTCTGATTGTTGTTGTTGTTGCGGTTATTATTGTTGTTGGGATGATTGTTGTAGTTGTTGTTGTTGTTGTTGTTGTTGGGCCGTTTGTTGTAGTTGCGATTGATGTTGCGATTGTTGGGATAATTGTTGCGATTATTGTTGTAATTGCTGTTGTTGTTGTATTGGTGATTCTTATCACCGTTTTCCTCCCACTTTCTTTTGACTTGCTTCACATTGGCCTCTTCAGTAGTCTGTTCTTTAATTCTTTCTTCAATCTGGTTCACTAATTTGTGAGCCATTCTGCATGCCTGTTGTATGGAGGCGGGCTCATGTGAACTTATATCTTCTTGGATTCTTTCCGGTAATCCTTTCACAAACGCGTCGATATTCTCTTCCTCATCTTCGAATGCTCCCGGACACAATAGGCACAATTCTGTGAATCGTCTTTCGTACGTGGTAATATCAAATCCTTGGGTTCGTAACCCTCTAAGTTCTGTCTTGAGCTTATTGACCTCGGTTCTGGGACGGTACTTCTCGTTCATCAAGTGCTTGAATGCTGACCACGGTAGTGCGTACGCATCGTCTTGTCCCACTTGCTCTAGATAGGTATTCCACCATGTTAACGCAGAACCTGTGAAGGTATGCGTAGCGTACTTCACTTTGTCCTCTTCAGTACACTTACTTATCGCAAACACCGATTCGACCTTCTCGGTCCACCGTTTCAATCCGATCGGTCCTTCGGTTCCATCAAATTCCAAAGGTTTGCAGGCAGTGAATTCTTTGTAGGTGCATCCTACACGATTTCCTGTACTGCTAGATCCAAGGTTATTGTTGGTATGTAGCGCAGCCTGTACTGCAGCTATGTTTGAAGCTAGAAAAGTACGGAATTCCTCTTCATTCATATTCACGGTGTGTCGAGTAGTCGGTGCCATTTCCTTCAAAATAGTCAAATGGAACAAGTTAATCATACAGAATATTAAGAGTAGTTAATAGTATTTCGTAGCATAATATGAACTCATTTATAAAAGCTTTTTCTTCATATTAGCGTTTTATAAGTTTAAATTCGGGTAGTACCTACCCGTTAAGTTCATACTTAGTAGCTAATATACAATTCAACTACTACAATTCTATATGAAAAACTGATTATAATAATATTTCTCGTTCAAACTTTTACACAATATTTTATAAACTTACAATACCGCTTATTTTACATATAGCATGAAATATAGCACACAATAAATTTGATACAAGATGGTTGTGAAGATAATTCTAGCTAGTAGGCAATAAAGACACGTAATTCATACGTCCAGAAACAAGTCATGCATTCTGGTTTTACTAGGATTACTTCCCATCCTTGGTCTTGTGGAACATAACCGTTATGGCCGTTGATAAGACATTGTGTTGTAACGTCGTCAAAGGGACGAGGGTTACGTAATGTCCAACAGTCCCGTAACAATTTAAAAACCACATTTCTTACCCCAATTACCGACTCCGTCACTTGTGGAAACGTTTTGTTTAATAGTTGTAGCCCGATGTTCTTGTTCTCACTTTGGTGAGAAGCAAACATTACTAATCCGTAAGCATAACATGCTTCTTTATGTTGCATGTTAGCCGCTTTTTCTAAATCACGAAGTCCAATATTCGGATATATTGAGTCAAAATAATTTCTTAACCCATTGCGTAAAATAGCATTTGGGTTCCCCGCAATATATGCGTCAAAGTAAACACATCGTAACTTATGGATTTCCCAATGTGATATCCCCCATCTTTCGAACGAAATCCTTTTATAAACCAAGGCATTCTTGGAATGTTCTTCGAATGTCTTACAAACTGAACTCGCCTTAAATAGTTGTGCCAAAGAATTCTGACCGACTCTAGACAAGATTTCATCAATCATGTCTCCGGGTAGGTCTCTTAAAATATTGGGTTGTCTATCCATTTTGTGTTTTTATACTGTAAAATAGACAAGAGTTAGATTCATAAAAAAAAATACTTATTAATACAAGCAATTTTTACATATATCATAAAGCATAAGCACACTATATTACATATATTACACCACACGAATACAACTATCTTATTCCGACTCCCTTGTTTCTTCTTCTTCGGTTTTGGTTCGTTTTGCCAAGTTTCTAGGGATATATGATGTTCCCCTAATACGAACCGTCGTTTTCCACATTGGTTTAGAAAAACCTGGTGGTTTAGAGGTTCCCGGGTCATTGTTACAACTTATGGACTTCGGGGGTTGACGATACATATAAAGTTCATCGGGATTGGAATTAGATTTCTCTATTTTTATGCCCTTTCCCTTATTATTTTCTTTTGCCTTTTTAAATTTAGTTGGGGTAATTTCTATAACATCATCAGAATTCTCGTCGGAATCCGATTCATCGGAGAATTGGTAATCCTCCCAATATTTTGCTTCCTTGGCGGAAACACCATTGACCATAATTAACCTTGGTCGGTTGGTTGAGGATTTTCTTTTACTTAACCGTTTTATTATTTCCCCCACCGGTTCTATTTCTTCATCCGGTTCTGATTCTTCTTCCGGTTCCGATTCTTCTTCCGGTTCTGACTCTTCTTCCGGTTCCTCTTCGGGAACTTGTGAATCAGTCCACGAATCATTCCAATTTACATTTGACTCTTCATTATTATTAGGTGAGTCAATGGGACTTGTTCTAGAGGTAGACATCTATCACATAATATCAAACGCGTTAAGAGATTAATATATCACATAATATTCACATGTTAAAAATATATAGTTTCCAACAAAATTTGTTAAGCAATCATTTTTCAAGTAAATACGGTCGAAGTCCAGACTCACTAATGCATCCTAACAAACTCGATAAGACACACTAATGCAAAATTCTGGTTCTATAAGACCAACGCTCGGATACCAACTGAAATGTCCCGTTCTTATTGATTAAAAACATTCCATATTAATTGATTTCGTTGCGAGGTTTTGACCTCTATATGAGACGTTTTTCAAAGACTGCATTCATTTTAAAACAAACCATAACCTTTATTTCATCAATAAAGGTTTTAAAAAGCTTTACGTAGATTATCAAATAATGATAATCTAAAATATCATGTTTACACACGACCATTACATAATGGTTTACAATACAAATATGTTACAGCAAAATAAGTTTCTTGAATGCAGTTTTTACACAATATCATACAAGCATGGACTCCAAATCTCGTCCTTATTTAAGTATGCGACAGCGGAAGCTCTTAATAATCACCTGAGAATAAACATGCTTAAAACGTCAACAAAAATGTTGGTGAGTTATAGGTTTAACCTATATATATCAAATCATAATAATAGACCACAAGATTTCATATTTCAATACACATCCCATACATAGAGATAAAAATCATTCATATGGTGAACACCTGGTAACCGACATTAACAAGATGCATATATAAGAATATCCCCATCATTCCGGGACACCCTTCGGATATGATATAAATTTCGAAGTACTAAAGCATCCGGTACTTTGGATGGGGTTTGTTAGGCTCAATAGATCTATCTTTAGGATTCGCGTCAATTAGGGTGTATGTTCCCTAATTCTTAGATTACCAGACTTAATAAAAAGGGGCATATTCGATTTCGATAATTCAACCATAGAATGTAGTTTCACGTACTTGTGTCTATTTTGTAAATCATTTATAAAACCTGCATGTATTCTCATCCCAAAAATATTAGATTTTAAAAGTGGGACTATAACTCACTTTCACAGATTTTTACTTCGTCGGGAAGTAAGACTTGGCCACTGGTTGATTCACAAACCTATAACAATATATACATATATATCAAAGTATGTTCAAAATATATTTACAACACTTTTAATATATTTTGATGTTTTAAGTTTATTAAGTCAGCTGTCCTCGTTAGTAACCTACAACTAGTTGTCCACAGTTAGATGTACAGAAATAAATCGATAAATATTATCTTGAATCAATCCACGACCCAGTGTATACGTATCTCAGTATTGATCACAACTCAAACTATATATATTTTGGAATCAACCTCAACCCTGTATAGCTAACTCCAACATTCACATATAGAGTGTCTATGGTTGTTCCGATATATATAGATGTGTCGACATGATAGGTCGAAACATTGTATACGTGTCTATGGTATCTCAAGATTACATAATATACAATACAAGTTGATTAAGTTATGGTTGGAATAGATTTGTTACCAATTTTCACGTAGCTAAAATGAGAAAAATTATCCAATCTTGTTTTACCCATAACTTCTTCATTTTAAATCCGTTTTGAGTGAATCAAATTGCTATGGTTTCATATTGAACTCTATTTTATGAATCTAAACAGAAAAAGTATAGGTTTATGGTCAGAAAAATAAGTTACAAGTCGTTTTTGTAAAGGTAGTCATTTCAGTCGAAAGAACGACGTCTAGATGACCATTTTAGAAAACATACTTCCACTTTGAGTTTAACCATAATTTTTGGATATAGTTTCATGTTCATAATAAAAATCATTTTATCAGAATAACAACTTTTAAATCAAATTTTATCATAGTTTTTAATTAACTAACCCAAAATAGCCCGCGGTGTTACTACGACGGCGTAAATCCGGTTTTACGGTGTTTTTCGTGTTTCCAGGTTTTAAATCATTAAGTTAGCATATCATATAGATATAGAACATGTGTTTAGTTGATTTTAAAAGTCAAGTTAGAAGGATTAACTTTTGTTTGCGAACAAGTTTAGAATTAACTAAACTATGTTCTAGTGATTACAAGTTTAAACCTTCGAATAAGATAGCTTTATATGTATGAATCGAATGATGTTATGAACATCATTACTACCTTAAGTTCCTTGGATAAACCTACTGGAAAAGAGAAAAATGGATCTAGCTTCAACGGATCCTTGGATGGCTCGAAGTTCTTGAAGCAGAATCATGACACTAATACAAGTTCAAGTAAGATCATCACTTGAAATAAGATTGTTATAGTTATAGAAATTGAACCAAAGTTTGAATATGATTATTACCTTGTATTAGAATGATAAACTATTGTAAGAAACAAAGATTTCTTGAGGTTGGATGATCACCTTACAAGATTGGAAGTGAGCTAGCAAACTTGAAAGTATTCTTGATTTTATGTAACCAGAACTTGTAGAATTTATGAAGAACACTTAGAACTTGAAGATAGAACTTGAGAGAGATCAATTAGATGAATAAAATTGAAGAATTAAAGTGTTTGTAGGTGTTTTTGGTCGTTGGTGTATGGATTAGATATAAAGGATATGTAATTTTGTTTTCATGTAAATAAGTCATGAATGATTACTCATATTTTTGTAATTTTATGAGATATTTCATGCTAGTTGCCAAATGATAGTTCCCACATGTGTTAGGTGACTCACATGTGCTACTAAGAGCTGATCATTGGAGTGTATATACCAATAGTACATACATCTAAAAGTTGTGTATTGTACGAGTACGAATACGGGTGCATACGAGTAGAATTGTTGATGAAACTGAACGAGGATGTAATTGTAAGCATTTTTGTTAAGTAGAAGTATTTTGATAAGTGTATTGAAGTCTTTCAAAGGTGTATAAATACATATTAAAACACTACATGTATATTCATTTTAACTGAGTCGTTAAGTCATCGTTAGTCGTTACATGTAAGTGTTGTTTTGAAACCTTTAGGTTAACGATCTTGTTAAATGTTGTTAACCCAATGTTTATAATATCAAATGAGATTTTAAATTATTATATTATCATGATATTATCATGTATGAATATCTCTTAATATGATATATATACATTAAATGTCTTTACAAAGATAATCGTTACATATATGTCTCGTTTGAAAATCATTAAGTTAGTAGTCTTGTTTTTACATATGTAGTTCATTGTTAATATACTTAATGATATGTTTAATTATCATAGTATCATGTTAACTATATATATATATATATCCATATATATGTCATCATATAGTTTTTACAAGTTTTAACGTTCGTGAATCACCGGTCAACTTGGGTGGTCAATTATCTATATGAAACATATTTCAATTAATCAAGTCTTAACAAGTTTGATTTCTTAACATGTTGGAAACATTTAATCATGTAAATATCAATCTCAATTAATATATATAAACATGGAAAAGTTCGGGTCACTACATAAAAGTTGTTGAAAAAATGGGACTATGATCTCACCTCGAGTGCACGAGTATAAAGGTACTTCACAAAGTAAACGTGTGCATAAAAGTTGTTTAGTCTTGACCTAAACAAGTAAGTTGTATCTGTGACAACCCGGAAATTTCCGACCAAATTTAAACTTTAATCTTTATATATTCCCGACATGATAAGCAAAGTTTGTAAGTTGAATCTCAAGAATTTTAAACTGTGTTCATACACTCATTTAACCTCGACCAAATTTCGACGATGCATGAACCATTATATAATTGAATATGAATATATATATGTATGTATATATATATATATATTATAACTTGAGAACGTTAACAAAGTATTAAAAGTATAATACTTTACGTGAACGTATTTGTTTTGTTTCAATATGATTATTGATGGAATTAGAAGATAATATCAAATGATTGATTTGTCAGATACATTGAATTATGATTATGAGTCTCTGTTGAGAGGTCCACTTTGATTTAGGAAACATTTCTTTTTAACAATATTCGGAAGATTGGTAAAGTGAATTACATGAAAGAACGAAAGTATCAATTAACGAGAACCGGACAAATGTTAGTGGAGATTTCTATTTGACTTTCAGTGCATGCTTTACGATGATTGTCTTGTACCTCTTAATAAGTTAATTATTTAGTTTCATAATATTAAAAATGTTTTATGATATAATAAAACCTTTTAAAAAAGGATGATTTGAAATATAACTGATTCTCGAAAACCAAATTTATAATTTCTCGATTTAGTTTCAAACGTATGAAAATGTCTTTCCATCTAAACAGAACTTTGTTACAAATACGTTTTGAATACATAAAAAGAAATAATATTAATATTCTTGTAGTGTATATATATATATATATATATATATATATATATATATATATATATATATATATATATATATATATATATATAAGGATTTAAAATAAACAATATAAATTGTTGAGAAGTAGGAACATATTATAAGACTTTAAGATTATCTTTTATCGTTGGAAATGTTGGGAAGACAAATTGAACATCACGTTTTCTTTAAAAATGAATATAGTTTTATAAACATCTAGAACCACTTTTGACAATTTATTATTGAGTCATTAGGATAAGTGTAAAGGTCAAACCTTATACCAAACTTTAGAATCTTTCAAGAAACCTTTTGACAAGTTATAAATGATAAGAGTCTGTGATTTAACTTGCAATGTATATTTAAAAACGTGTTCATTAATTATATATGATTTCAAAAGTAAACAATAGTAACACTCACTTAGTGACTCGATTGAGATTTGGTTATGATAAGAAGTCAAAATAAACGCTAGTACATAAACAAATTTTATTTAGTTAAAAGGAAAACGTTATATAAGATAATGATTTTTCTATTATGTAAACAATCTAAACTAAACTACGAAATATATATAGCTTTTGAAAAACTAAATATTATAATACTTCTAAATATATAAGTTTATAGTTCTAAATGAAAACATAAATATATATTTTTTTTACAAAGTGATAAAATATAATAATAACCTTGTCATAAAACGTCCTGATTTAAAAAAATATATTTTGATAAACAACGAGTCACTGATTTATAGAAGCAAATGACCACAACGCTCAATTTTATAAACTACATTTTTTATAAGGTAATTTATTGATGAGTAAGTCAAATTATTAATAAGGGTACACGTCGCGTAACGTAAAAGGCTAGTTTTCTAAACGTACGAAAGTGCGCTCGAAAAATCGAAAGTGGAACATGAGTCGAGTGACAATGTACGAGTCATTTGAACAAAAATTACATTTTTACTACGCACGTAAATATAATATAATATTTAATTAATTCTAAAGATTAAATATATTATATATTAAATAATATATATATATATATATATATATATATATATATATATATATAACTTAAGTTACAATGAAACCGTCGGTGGATGAAATGAATGCGTGTGAGCTGTTATGATGTCTCATGCACTCGCATGAGCTCTCCACACACTTCTCATGCGAGTGCATGAAGGGTTAGGTGTGGTTCACTCCTTTTAAAATTCGAACGTTTTCATTTCTTTGCACACACACAAATATCACAACTATCTCTCTGTCTATAATACTCCGTAATATTTATGCTATTTATATTATTATTATTATTATTAATATTACTATTATTACTAATCGTATTAGTAGTATTATTAGTATTAAGTATTATACATAAAATATTACGACGAGGTCATGAGCAAGTTATTTCGAAACGGGTTTTATGAGTAGGATAGGGCTAAGGAAATTATGGGTATTAGCTATGGAGGTGATAGGTAATGTTCATGGGTATGCTTGTGAGGTCAAACTAGTATTTATCATCTCCGTTGTGTCTACGTACCTTTCCTGCAATATTGAATCTCAATATTGATACGTGAGTACTCATAAATTAACTTTTATATATTAATAGTGTATCCCTGACTAGTGCTCGAGAATATAGGATTGTGCATGCTTGTACTTTTGATATTGCCATTAGATAGGATATGTTGAATCCTGAATTAGTTATATACGCGGTTGAGATAAGGTATAAGATATGCATGTCGTTGGAAAGCTAGTGAAAAATTAAGAACTTTTCATTTAGATATCGAATGGTTTCGATGAATGGATTTGAAGTTATAGTCAATTGAAATTTGGTATTATTATTAAAAATGATTATTATTATCGTCGTTATTATCGTCGTTATAGTTTTTATCTAATTATTATTATTAGTATTATTATTATTATTATTATGATTATTATTTTTATCATTATCCATAAAAAGTATTATCATTAAAATTTGTTATTTTATTATTATTATTATCGTTAAAGTTATAATTAGTATTATCATTAATATTATCGTAATATTTATTATCATTAGTATTATTATAACTAGAAACTAATATTAGTAACACCTAATTATTATGATTACTATTATTATTAACATGAACGTGATATAAAAGACGATTAAAAGCTATTAGACGAATCGATTAGGAAATAATGAGTATGAGTATCATGATGAAATTAAAATAATGAAAGATATTGATTTAGATAAAATTATCGTTCTTATTATTTTTATCATTAATATTATTATTAAAAGTATCGTTAATATTAAAACTATTATTTTAACCAAAATTATCATTTTAATAGAAATGTCATTGTTATTATGAAATATCATTATTATTATCATTTTAAATAAAATTATTATTTTAAAGTTAACATTAAAAAGTATCGTAAATATTAAAGTTATCATAATTAGAATTATCATTTTATCATAATATCATTTTTAGTAAATATAAATATTGAAATTTTTATTAATAGAATAATAATAATTATTATTACAAAATAATACAATTTTAACTTATTATTATTATCAATGTTATTTTATCAAATAAATATGTAATACAAATAATATAATTACCCTAATAAAACCTATCATAATAATATTTTTATGATATTAAATGAACTCTATAAATTTTATTACTTAATATATATAAAAGTATATTTTATTATATAAATTTTAATATAAATTTTTTTATTTATTAATAAATGAATTATATTATTTACTCTAATAAATCTTTTAAAAATATTTAAAAATATAAAACGACGATATTTAAACTACATATTAATCATGTATAGATTTTGGAAATCATTTTTGAGTTAAATTGACTTTTGTTGACTTTTGCATATTAGTCTCGAGCATTAGGATTGTGGTACACTATGACTTGACCTAATTTGTTAAGACAAATTTTGACCAACATATAAATATATAAACTTAATTTAGGTTCGTGAATCCGAGGCCAACCTCGCACTTGTTCAATGACGTTATATGTATTTTACTACGAAATACAGTATGGTGAGTTTCATTTGCCTTTTTACCCTTTATATTTTTGAGCTGAGAATACATGCGAAATTTTTATAAATGTTTTACGAAATAGACACAAGTAATCGAAACTACATTATATGGTTGAATGATCGAAGCCGAATATGCCCCTTTTTGCTTGGTAGCCTAAGAATTAGGGAACATCACTAATTTTGAGAATTAGCGCACGCCTAATTGACGCGAATCCTAAAGATAGATCTATTGGGCCTAACGAACCCCATCCAAAGTACCGAATGCTTTAGTACTTCGAATTCATTTTTATCATGTCCGAAGGATTTCCCGAAATGATAGGGGATATTCTTATATGCATCTTGTTAATGTCGGTAACCAGGTGTTCAATTCATATGAATGATTTTTGTCTCTATGCATGGGACGTATATTTATGAGAACTGGAAATGAAATTCTTGTGGTCTATTAAAATGATGGAAATGAATGATTATGATAAACTAACAAACTCACCAACCTTTTGGTTGACACTTTAAAGCATGTTTATTCTCAGGTATTAAAGAAATCTTCCGCTGTGCATTAGCTCATTTTAAAGATATTACTTGGAATCATTCATGGCATATTTCAAAAGACATTGAATTCAAGTCGTTGAGTTCAGTAAAGATTATGATTAAGTAAATGTCAGATTAGAGCATTTATAGATGGATATTATGAAATGGTATGCATGCCTGTCAACTTTCGATGTAATGAAAGATTTTCTTTTAAAACGAATGCAATGTTTGTAAAATGTATCATATAGAGGTCAAATACCTCGCGATGTAATCATATGTTATTGTATTCGTTCTTATGGATTGGGACGGGTCTTTATAGTATCAATTAACCGGTTACGACACAAGATCAGGCGAAATGTGTTCAATTAGTCCTATGGCTCGTTACGACTCGAATATATAGCATGTGAGTCACGTTGTCAAGTTTCATGCAAGAATCAAGTATAAAAGCATGTTAGAACGATTGCATAAGTGTTTGGTTAAGTTTGACTAAAAGTCAAACTTTGGTCAAAGTCAACGAAAAAGTCAACACTTTCGGGTCGGGTCTCGGACAATTTTTCTAAGTTTCATAATCATATATGAGCATGTTAGAACAAATTACATGTTAATCGGAGGTGCGTAGAATAGTTGGAATTAAACAAAAAACGGCCATTTTGGGCAGTCTGCTTCAGATGCGCTGCATCTCTAAGTGATGTGCCGCATCTGTCCACAGATGCGCCGCATCCAGTAGTGATGCGCCGCATCCCTATCTGACTAGTGGAAAATGCTGAAAATTTTACAAGTCTCGAACTAAACTTCAAACGAACGTAACTTATAATCGTAAACATTCAAAACACGTATCTTATGTCGTTGGAATGGTATTTTGACGAGGAATACAACTAAACACATTTCATCAAACAAAAACATCATTTTCAATAACAAAAACCTTGTCGATTGATCGCTAAAAGTTCATTATCAAAGTTTCAAGTTCATAAAATGCATTCCATGATTCGGGAATCCAATTTACACATACAATACGCTGTTTCGAAGGTAATTAAACATACATTGCAACTAAACACTTACTAACAACATTTAATAGCATTCAATGCGTCAAAATTCATTTTCAAGGTTACTAAACCCTAACCAAAATTCATGAATTCGACAATTTTGTGAATGGAGTTTTTCTAAATCAACCTACATACCAAAACGAAGCTAATGATGCTAGTAACACATTTAATACACGAACTTTAACATTTAAACAACATTTAATTATCCAAAATCAAAGATTTAACTAACTCATTTCAAGTGTTCATGCTAGTTACTCCAAAACAACAAATCGAGCAAACAAATCACATATTCATGTTAGACTTGAGCCATAGACAATAATTAACACCATTTCAAGTCTATAAAATGAATTAGAGAAATCTAGAGTTTTTAGAAACATTACCCCAAGTACTGAAATTGGTACCAAATTGAAGAGGATGATGCAAGGATCACAAAAGTACAATTCGTTTTGATGTTTGATTGCTAGATTGGAAATGGATGATGAATCTTTGTTTGAAGATGAAAATGGTGAAAAATGGAAGTAGTAAATGAGAAAAAATTGGAAAAGAAAAAGAAAATGGAATGAGTGGTGGGGAGGAGGGTTTGACCCTTTGACCTAGTTGCCACTTTGGTCCTTTGGCAACCTTAGTCCCTTGAGTTTGAAAGCGGGTGCGTGAATTAACCAAACGAATTATTTTAAATATGCTAGAGTAAACGAGAGATGTTATAATTAAATAACGAAAATATTAAAATGCTAATCAACGGAAGATACAAATCTAGATACGAAATGTATTATATATAAAAAAAATATGGGCGTTAAAATGATTTAACGAAAAAAGGCGGGATGTTACAAAACCCATTTGTTGGTGATTTGGGGGGTTTTTTGGGTAAGATTGGGTCATAAGAACCCAAGAATGACTAACCTAGGGTTTTGATGTGATAATTTGTGTTATGGACTTATGGGTCTTAAATGGTTGGTTAATCACTAGCACACCTTGTTGTTAAGTGATTGGGTGTTGTTTGGGTTTGTGGATGACCCAAATGGATGTGTTGACTTTGAAATGGGTTAAATGAGCCTTAAGTGACATAAGTTGCCTAATGAGTATAAAAATACACTAACCTTGTGTTAATAAGTGTATTAAGACCATAATCGATTAATGTTAGTGGTTTGGCGTAATCTCGACCTAGTGTTAGGGTTAATGTTGCAAATGGGTCACATTTGCACTATGGGTCAAAAGGACATTAGGAAGGTGAGTGAGTTGGTTGACCAACTTGATTATGTAATTGATTATGTGCACGATGTAATAGCTATGTTACATTACAGGTTGCGAGCTTGTTTTATCATTCACCAAAGGCGTTAAGGTGAGTGGAATAATTATATTTGTATGTATATGGTTTACTTACTAGTGGGATGAGGATTTAAAGTTCGATGTTGACGATGCCTCACGTATGGATTTAAAGTTCGATGTTGACGATGCCATACCACTATTGTAGTGATGCGTGATGAGGGTTTAAAGTTCGATGTTGACGATACATCATATGTGGGGCGATTGGGATTTAAGTTCGACGTTGACGATTGTAACACCCCGTTTTCCCGTGCGCGTCTAAAGGTACGTACTTAATCAATAGTACGCTTATAACTTACTCGTCATGTGATTAAATGAACTAAAGTGTTAGTTAGCTGTAAGTGCATATATGTATATGTGTGTATATATATAGGTATATTCAAATGCGTGCGTGTACGCGTATATGAATGTGTCGTGTTTGGCGTCGAGTCGTGTGAGACTTAAGGTCGAGGTTTAGACGTGCATAGGAGGGGTGAAAGTTGTTGTGCTTGTGTTTGAACCTTTGTTTTATGATTTGTTGTCGAAGTGACCAGGAACAGGCCAATGTCGCGCCGCGAGGAATGGGGCCGCGACGCGACAATCAAAGCAAATCCAGATCAGAACTTGAGTTAAGAAGGGTGGTTTTTCCTTCTTTATGTCGCGCTGCGATAAACGAGCCGCGCCACGGCACATCTACAGTTCAGACTCCGAATTCTACTCAAATTAAATAGGGTTTAGGGGCAATTTGGTCTTTTCACGTATAGATCAGATTGGAGCCTTTAATCTCAACCACTTGTTCTCCATTTCTCATTTTCTTTTCCATTTTCTTCCACATATTCCTCCCAAAACATAAAACCCACTAAGTTTAATTTTGAGATTTGAAGGTGAAGAGTTGTGAATCAACCCTAGGAGCAAGAATTAAAGTTATTCATCGTATCTCTAGCTACACGTTCATAGTCTTGGTAAGTTCTAACTCTAAGTTTTGAGTTCCATTTAGTTTAAGCTAGGGTTTGGTCCATATGGAACTCGTGTGACCCATTTGAGGGTTAAATGGGTGGTTTTTGGGTTAGATTGTTGAAAGGAAACCCTAATTACCATAACCTAGGGTTTGGTCTAATGAAATGGGGTTTGTAAGTGTTAATGGTGTTGTGAGCATTAAATACACTTGTTAAATATTGTTGAGATTGTGAATAAGTCATGTTTGACAAAGTTTGAATGTGTAAGTGTCAAAATGGGTCATATGAGTCAAAGTTGAACTAATTGGGTAAAATGGGTATGAAATACACCAAGTTTATGTTAGTTGATGTTAATAGACCCTAATCACTAGCTGTTAGTGATTTATGACAAGGAATGGTCATTAATGGCGGTTTTGGTGTATTGACTCATTTAATGCAATAGGGTCATTAAATGCTCAAGGGATAGAAGTTGGCATTTAATACAACTAGATTGTATGTTAATAAATGCATAATGTAATAGGTACGTTACATTGAAGGGTTGCAAGCTCGGTTAGCTTCCACAAGAATCTTGAGGTGAGTGGAATGATTATGCATATGTGTATATAATGTATTTACTTGTACGAGATTCGATGTGGGTTTAAGTTCGGGCGATCGATACCACATCGGGTCAATATATGATATGGATTTAAGTTCGGGCGTTCGATGCCATGTCATGTATGTGTGTGGGCGTGTAGCGTGGGTTTAAAGTTCGGGCGTTCGATACCACATTACACGTGACGGGTGGGTTTAAAGTTCGGGCAATCGATACCACTCCGGGGTTAGTGTTATAATTCGTTGTACGCTAACGGTTGTTGGGAACACCAATGGGAAACTCGAAGTACCATTCCTTGTACTATTGGTTAACCATGGTTATGTGTTTGTTGTGTGGTGTTTTCACAATATTCGAGTTATATATGTTATCGTTGTGCTAGCTTGTGGTCTTGGAGATTTAGCGTTATGCCTTGCGTTGGTATGTCTTTTAAATTGCTAGCGTGTATGAGGTAATTGTGTATGTGATTGCATGTAAGTAGGTTATATATGTATGTGTACAATTATTGCATTCACTAAGCTTTGCTTACCCCTCTCGTTGTTTATCTTTTTAGATACAGGCGCGGGCAAGGGCAAGGGGGTCGTTGGGCACTAGGTGTCCCTTGTTTTTGTTATGTTGGAGCTTTTGGAAGTTGGCCTAGTTTTGGGTAGTTTAGTCCCAAACCATGCTCGGAACATCGTTTGGTTTATAAACTATCATTTGTAATGGGTCAAACTTGTACTAAACTTTATTCGTGGCCCTCGTGCCTATTGTAAACAATTAATTGTTGTGCGTCTTAAATAGAACTCGTGAAATGGGTTACATATTTAATTGGCGTGTAATTGTGTAGTATATAAAAAAAAATATCGTAAGGATTACGGGTTGGGTTGTTACAACTGGTATCAGAGCGTGGTCTAAGGGATTTAGGTGACTTGAGATAGGCGCCTAGACTTAGACTTTTGTGTTGTGGAATTATATGCGGGACTTGTAGGACTACGGGTCGGTGCGGGCTTTGATTAGTTCTTTAATGCATAGGTGGACTAACTATGCTATGATATGATATTACTAATCATGTGTTATTGTTTTGAACATCGAGCGAGATGGTTGTGATACGTTTGAGTATGGCACGGCATGTGAGCGTAATAGTGAGTCGCGACCACTATTACGGTTGCAAGTCAAGTCAAGCAAGGATGTGCGACAAGTATCGAGCTAGATGTGGTGCGTGTGCGGTCATATGCATAGGTATATATGTGTATTAAATTGTTGGTGATGTCTAATCCATTTTTAATCTTTAGAATGAAGACGAGAAACGGAACGAATACGAATGGCAACAGTGGTCCTTCTCATGTGGAGGAAACGGACGAGATGACCACCAAAATAGAGGCCGCTCTAGAAAACTATGTTTCGGTTTTCTCTCGAAAGGTTAAGCAAATTCTCGAAGAGTCGGTTTCGGAACAAATTGTCGATATAATTCAAGAACGGATGACTAATGCCGTCAAAGAAGAAGTTGAAAGGAGGTTTCCTAGACCTCAAAATGTGGGCGACTTGGAGTTTAGCTACAAGAACTTCTTGGCGACTAAGCCTCCTCACTTTCACGGGGATCCCGACCCCATGAAGAGTGCGGCTTGGATTTCTGATGTGGAAGGTTGTTTTCGCACGACTGAGTGCCCTCCACAAAAGAAAACAAGGCTTGCTACTAGTTTGTTAAGGGGTCATGCTAAAGATTGGCTCGATGGAAAGATTGATATGGTGGGTGATGCGGCTTTTGTGGGGTTATCTTGGGCGGATTTCAAGAAAGAGTTTTTCCTTGAATATCGTACGCAAGCGGATCTTTCCAAATTGCGCAACGAGTTAAGGAACATGCGTCAAGGGTCTATGGACCTAAACACTCTTAAAACCAACTTTCTCGCTAAGGCACATTTTTGTCCCGAGTATGCGGGAAATGATCAAATGCTAATGGAAGACTTTCATGCAACCCTTAGAGATGATTTAAAGGGTAAAATTAGTATCGGTCATGTTGAAACTTTCGCTAAGCTTTTGGCGGTGGCAAAAGGGTTTGAAGCGCAAGCTCCGAGTCCGGTTAGTTATGCGCCAAGTAAAAGAAAGTTTGAAGCTTCTAGTTTTTCGAACAAGAAGAGTAAGGGAGCAAACGAAAGTGTCGGTAGCGTGAAGAGGGGTGCTTCTAGTGGTTACATGGTCACATGTTTCAATTGTGGGCAAAAGGGTCGCTACTCTCGTGACTGTCCAAAACCGCCTACTAATACAATATCGTGTTTTAATTGTCAAAAAGAAGGGCACCGGAAGTCAGATTGCCCCGAACTCCGAAATGACCAAGTTAAGAGAATGGAGAAGGCGGCGGGGTCGGCTAGGGGACGTAATTATTTGATGACCAATGACGAAGCCAAGCAATCCAATGAAGTCGTTTCAGGTACATTCATGGTTAACTCTAATCCAGCAAGGATTCTATTTGATAGCGGTGCAAATTTATCGTTTGTGTCTCCAAAATTTGTGCCTAAACTTAATAAACCGTTAGCTAAGTTAAGTCGTCCGGCAGAAGTCAAAATAGCGGATGGCAAGACGGTGCTAGTGGTTGATGTGTGTAAGAATTGTAATGTCGTGTTTGGTTCCGAGAACTTTAATATTGATCTCATTCCGATGACGTTGGGTGATTTTGATATCGTGGTTGGTATGGATTGGCTCGATCATAATAGAGCCGATATTGCGTGCCATGAAAAATCTATTCGAGTGAAGACCCTAAGTGGGGGAGAGTTAATTATTCGTGGTGATAGACGTGGAAGACTTGTACCGATATGCACTTTTGCACGGGCACGTCGTCTCGTTGTTACCGGTGGCATGGCTTTCCTTGCTCGTGTTATTGATACTCGTGACGAGCCACCACCCATTCGTGAAATTTTGGTGGTGAGTGAGTTTGAAGATGTTTTTCCGGATGAGTTACCGGGTGTTCCGGCGGAAAGACAAGCCGAATTTCACATTGAGTTGGTTCCGGGAGCTACTCTCATTGCTAAAACTCCTTATCGTTTAGCACCGACGAAAATGCAAGAATTGTTGAATCAAATTCAAGAGTTACTTGAGAAGGGTTTTATTCGACCGAGTGCTTCGCCATGGGGTGCTCCGGTTTTATTCGTGAAAAAGAAGTATGGAAGTATGCGTATGTGCATTGATTATCGGGAGTTGAATAAAGTGACGATCAATAATCGTTATCCATTACCTAGGATTGACGATTTGTTTGACCAACTCCAAGGTGCGACGTATTTTTCAAAAATTGACCTGCGGTCCGGCTATCATCAAATGCGGGTCCGTGAGGAAGATATTGAGAAAACGGCCTTTCGAACGCGTTACGGGCATTTTGAGTTTGTGGTGATGCCTTTTGGTCTTACGAATGCGCCGGCGGCATTCATGGATCTTTTGAACCGAGTGTGCCAACCTATGTTGGACAAGTCAGTAATTGTGTTCATTGACGACATACTTGTCTATTCGAGGAGTATGAAGGAGCATGAACACCATTTGCGTAGTGTGTTGAAGACGTTGCGAAAGGAGAAGTTGTATGCTAAGTTCTCAAAATGTGAATTTTGGCTAAGGGAGGATCAATTCCTTGGCCATATTGTGAACGAGAATGGCATTCAAGTAGATACGGGGAAGATAGAGACGGTGAAGAGTTGGGGACAACCGACTACGCCTACGGAAATCTGAAGTTTTCTCGGATTGGCCGGTTATTATCGTCGGTTTATCCAAGACTTTTCCAAGATTGCTTCGCCATTAACTAAGTTGACAAGGAAGAATACGAGATTCAATTGGGAGAACGAACAAGAAATCGCTTTTCAAATGTTGAAAGAGAAATTGTGTAAAGCTCCGGTCTTAGTATTGCCGGAAGGTGTAGATGATATGACGGTTTATTGTGATGCTTCTTTGAATGGGCTCGGGTGTGTTCTAATGCAACGAGGTAAAGTCATCGCTTACGCCTCTCGCCAATTAAAGGAACATGAAAAGAGATACCCGACTCATGATCTCGAGTTAGCAGCGGTGGTCCATGCTTTGAAAATTTGGCGTCATTACTTGTATGGTGTCAAGTGTACGATTTATTCGGATCACAAGAGTTTGAAACATCTTTTTGATCAACGGGATTTGAATTATCGTCAACGTAGATGGATGGATGTGGTGAAGGATTATGATTGTGAGATACTTTATCATCCGGGCAAGGCGAATGTGGTCGTGGATGCGTTAAGTCGAAAGAGTCACCACCCGGCGTTACAATTGGGATTGTTACGTATGATTATTACTAACGATTTTCTTAAAAAACTTGGTGTGATTCAAATAGAGGCTTACGTTCACAACAAGCATGCGGAACGAATTGTGGGGCAATCGGAATTCATTACGATGGGTTCGCGTGGTTTATTGCCTTTTCAAGAAAGAGTGTGGGTGCCTAAGATGGGTGATTTCTGAAAGGTGCTTCTTGATGAGGCGCACAAGTCTAAGTATTCCATACATCCGGGTGCGACGAAGATGTACCATGATTTGAAGAAAGATTATTGGTGGCCGGGCATGAAACGCGACGTTGTTAAGTATGTTGAGCAATGCGTCACGTGTTTGCAAGTTAAAGCCGAACACCAAAAGCCGTATGGTAAGTTGCAACCGCTAGAAATTTCGATGTGGAAATGGGAGCATATTACCATGGACTTTATTACCAAGTTGCCAAAAATGGCAATAACCCAATTTGACACTATTTGGGTGATTGTCGATAGATTGACGAAGAGTGCGTTGTTTCTTCCTATTAAAGAAGCAATTTCGTCGGAGGCACTCGCGAAGATGTTCATTAAAGAGGTGATATCGAGACATGGCGTTCCCGCATCTATCGTTTCGGATCGGGACACGCGTTTTACTTCTCGATTTTGGAAGAAATTTCATGAAGATATGGGTACGAGGGTAAATATGAGTAGGGCATACCCTCCTCAAACGGACGGTCAAACCGAATGTACGAATCAAACATTGGAGGATATGTTACGTGCGTGTATCATTGACTTCGGTGGTAGTTGGGATGAACATTTACCTTTGGTGGAATTCTCGTACAATAATAGTTTTCACTCTAGTATTGGAATGCCACCCTATGAGATGTTGTATGGTAGAAGGTGTCGAACCCCGATTTGTTGGGGCGAAGTGGGACAAAGGGAAGTCGGGAGCTCCGACTTGGTATTGGAGACAAATGATAAAATCGTTATGATTCGGGAACATTTGAAAAAGGCGCAAGATAGGCAAAAATCTTACGCCGATAAGCGTAGACGTTTGATCGAATTCCAAGAAGGTGATATGGTGATGCTCAAGGTTTCGCCATGGAAGGGTATTATTCGGTTTCGGAAATGAGGAAAGTTAGCTCCTCGGTTTATTGGGCCGTTTAAAGTTTTAGCTCGTGTTGGTGAAGTCACGTATCGTTTGGAATTACTCGAAGAACTTGCGGGGATCCATAATACATTTCATGTTTCCCATCTCCGAAAGTGTCTTGCGGATGATTCTTCATGGATGCCTATAGACGAAATTGAGCTAAACAACAAGTTAGAATACGTTGAAGAGCCGATTGCTATACTCGATGAGAAGGTAAAAATGTTGCGTAACAAAGAGGTGAGGACCTTTAAGGTCCAATGGCATCGTAGTAAAGGTTCCGAGTTTACTTGGGAGCCCGAAGAATTTGTGTCGGTTTATCTTCCCCCGTTTCATGCGGCTTGGATCGCGAGGACGCGCTCCGATTTAAGTGGGGGAGAGTTGTAACACCCCGTTTTCTGGTGCGCGTCTAAAGGTACGTACTTAATCAATAGTACGCTTATAAATTACTCGTCATGTGATTAAATGAACTAAAGTGTTAGTTAGGTGTAAGTGCATATATGTATATGTGTGTGTGTATATATATATATGTATATTCAAATGCGTGCGTGTACGCGTATATGAATGTGTCGTGTTTGGCGTCGAGTCGTGTGAGACTTAAGGTCGAGGTTTAGACGTGCATAGGAAGGGTGAAAGTTGTTGTGCTTGTGTTTGAACCTTTGTTTTATGATTTGTTGTCGAAGTGACCAGGAACAGGCCAATGCCGCACCGCGAGGAATGGGGCCGCGACGCGACAATCAAAGCAAATCCAGATCAGAACTTGAGTTAAGAAGGGTGTTTTTTCCTTCTTTATGTCGCGCCGCGAAAAACGAGCCGCGCCGTGGCACATCTGCAGTTCAGACTCCGAATTCCACTCAAATTAAATAGGGTTTAGGGGCAATTTGGTCTTTTCGCGTATAGATCAGATTGGAGCCTTTAATCTCAACCACTTGTTCTCCATTTCTCATTTTCTTTTCCATTTTCTTCCACATATTCCTCCCAAAACATAAAACCCACTAAGTTTAATTTTGAGATTTGAAGGTGAAGAGTTGTGAATCAACCCTAGGAGCAAGAATTAAAGTTGTTCATCGTATCTCTAGCTACACATTCATAGTCTTGGTAAGTTCTAACTCTAAGTTTTGAGTTCCATTTAGTTTAAGCTAGGGTTTGGTCCATATGGAACTCGTGTGACCCATTTGAGGGTTAAATGGGTGGTTTTTGGGTTAGATTGTTGAAAGGAAACCCTAATTACCATAACCTAGGGTTTGGTCTAATGAAATGGGGTTTGTAAGTATTAATGGTGTTGTAAGCATTAAATACACTTGTTAAATATTGTTGAGATTGTGAATAAGTCATGTTTGACAAAGTTTGAATGTGTAAGTGTCAAAATGGGTCATATGAGTCAAAGTTGAACTAATTGGGTAAAATGGGTATGAAATACACCAAGTTTATGTTAGTTGATGTTAATAGACCCTAATCACTAGCTTTTAGTGATTTATGACAAGGAATGGTCATTAATGGGCGGTTTTGGTGTATTGAGTCATTTAATGCAATAGGGTCATTAAATGCTCAAGGGATAGAAGTTGGCATTTAATACAACTAGATTGTATGTTAATAAATGCAGAATGTAATAGGTACGTTACATTGAAGGGTTGCAAGCTTGGTTAGCTTCACAAGAATCTTGAGGTGAGTGGAATGATTATGCATATGTGTATATAATGTATTTACTTGTACGAGATTCGATGTGGGTTTAAGTTCCGGCGATCGATACCACATCGGGTCAATATATGATATGGATTTAAGTTCGGGCGTTCGATGCCATGTCATGTATGTGTGTGGGCGTGTAGCGTGGGTTTAAAGTTCGGGCGTTCGATACCACATTACACGTGACGGGTGGGTTTAAAGTTCGGGCGATCGATACCACTCCGGGGTTAGTGTTTTAATTCGTTGTACGCTAACGGTTGTTGGGAACACCAATGGGAAACTCGAAGTACCATTCCTTGTACTATTGGTTAACCATGGTTATGTGTTTGTTGTGTGGTGTTTTCACAATATTCGAGTTATATATGTTATCGTTGCGCTAGCTTGTGGTCTTGGAGATTTAGCGTTATGCCTTGCGTTGGTATGTCTTTTAAATTGCTAGCGTGTATGAGGTAATTGTGTATGTGATTGCATGTAAGTAGGTTATATATGTATGTGTACAATTATTGCATTCACTAAGCTTTGCTTACCCCTCTCGTTGTTTATCTTTTTAGATACAGGCGCGGGCAAGGGCAAGGGGGTCGTTGGGCACTAGGTGTCCCTTGTTGTTGTTATGTTGGAGCTTTTGGAAGTTGACCTAGTTTTGGGTAGTTTAGTCCCAAACCATGCTCGGAACGTCGTTTGGTTTATAAACTATCATTTGTAATGGGTCAAACTTGTACTAAACTTTATTCGTGGCCCTCGTGCCTATTGTAAACAATTAATTGTTGTGCGTCTTAAATAGAACTCGTGAAATGGGTTACATATTTAATTGGCGTGTAATTGTGTAGTATAAAAAAAAAATTATCGTAAGGATTACGTGTTGGGTTGTTACAACGATACCATTCGCGGGGCTAGTATTGAATATTAACGGATGTTGTGAACATCACGGGGTTGTGTGTTGCTTATTATCTAGCAATTATATTATTGAGATTATGTGCTAATGTTGATGCTTGTTGATACATTTGAAAATGCTAGCTTGTATGCATTAATTTGCGGGATTAATGCGTGTTTGTGTAAGTAGGTGCAAGTAGGTAAATTGTATATGTGTGTGTATAATTATTGTATTCACTAAGCGTTTTACTTACCCTCTCGTTGTTTACCTCTTTAGGCTCCGGCGTGAATAAAGACAAGGGTATACGTTTGGATTAGAGATCTCTCACATTTGCTATGATAGGGGATGCTTTTAGATTACGACTTAGGTTGGGTAGTTTAATCCCAAACATCATGCTCATAGTTTGTTTGGAAACTAAACTCTTTTGGGACGAAATCGCTACTTCAATGTATTTAACGGGTCGTTGGAGTCCCAAGGGTCGTTGTGCTCGTTTTGCTGTCTAAATACTTTTATTTTTTGAATTGAATGTATTTTGAGTCCCATTAAACTTGTGTTTGAGTCTTGGGATTGTAAACCGGCGTTGGTGGTTTGATGGGTTGGTTGAACACTTAGCAAAATTCGAGTCTGCATCAGTTCAGGTCCAAAAGCACCGCTTTTGAGGTTAAAGGCGCCGCTCTTGGGCCGCAGTTTGTAGTCTTTATGATCAGACAACAAAAGCGCCGCTATTGTCTGCAGAAGTGCCGCTTTTGGGTTATAAAAGCGCCGCACTTGATGGAGGTACGCCGCTCCTGTAAAAAAAAAAAAAATTAATCGGTTTTTAATTAAACGGTTGGAGTCGTTTTCACAACAGTTTGCAAGACGCTCGAAATAATCCGTTTATTTATTTATTTATATTTTTTAAGCTTTAAAAATGGTAAATGGTGTCTCTATATGTGTATGTATACGGAATGGAAACGGATGATGATGATGATGATAAAGATAAAGAAGGAGATGGAATCACTAAGAATTTTTTATTTTATTTTTTTAATTAGTAACTAATAATACTTACGAGTTTGGCCGTGACTTTTAGTATATAGGTAAGTAATAATAATAATAATAATAATAATAATAATAATAATAATAATAATAATAATAATAATAATGATAATTATGATAATATTAATAATAGTAAAAATAATACTCCTTTCGTCTCATATTAATAGTTCTAAAAAAACACACAGTTTAAGAAAATATTATAAAAGTACTGTACTTTTTGTTTACTTTCCAGTTGTACCCTTACATCTTCTTTCCTATTTAATCATATCCACATACATTAAGAGCATAATAGAACTTAAGCTTCTTATTCTTTTCCATTTATGAAAGTGGACTATTAATTTGGGACATCTCAAAATAGAATACTGGACTATTAATATGAGACGTAAGGTGTAATAATCATAAAATATTAAAGTGGGGTCAATGTGGTTGTAGTGATGGATATTAGTGAGTGTCACGGGTTAAGTGAAAGGAAGAAATTGCTGAGATGATACTGATGTACACAATGTGGTTGTCATGACAGGTGTGATGAATAAGAGTGGTCAAAATTTTACGTAAATACTCCCTCCGTCTCATTCCAATAGTCCACAGACAAAAAACACGCAGTTTTAGGAAATCTCACTAACTTCATTTCTCCACCAATGAAATATTTTCTCTCTCCAGATCCACCAATGAAATATCTTCTTTCCTTTCTATTTATGAAAGTGGACTATCAGAATGGGACAGCCCAAAATAGAATACTGCCCTATTGAAATAAGACGGAGGTAGGACAACTTAACTAGTAAAATGAGAACCTATTCCGCGTTTAAATTATTTCAAAAGAACCAAAACAGTAAATATCACAAACTTAACTGCCACATGTCTGAATTACATTCGCTAAATTACGTCACTCGGATTATAATCTGCATCAACCTCAACCGTTCATTTCAACCCATCAAATCAACGAACAAAAATCATTCCCAAAAAAATCCCCAATTTTCAAATACGCGCGCTCTTACACACACAAAAATTATATATACACACTGTTATACCTCAAATCATTCACAGATCTAATCCTTTACTAATTTCTTTCAATTAGTTTCAATTACACATAGATTAATGGCGCGAACAAAGCAAACCGCTCGTAAATCAACCGGAGGAAAGGCTCCACGTAAGCAACTAGCGACAAAAGCCGCTCGGAAATCAGCACCGGCGACCGGCGGAGTGAAGAAACCGCACAGATTCCGTCCAGGTACGGTTGCGCTCCGTGAGATCCGGAAGTATCAGAAGAGTACTGAGCTTTTGATCAGGAAACTTCCGTTTCAGAGACTCGTACGAGAAATCGCTCAGGATTTTAAGACGGATCTGAGGTTTCAAAGCAGTGCGGTTGCGGCGCTTCAAGAAGCTTCGGAAGCGTATCTGGTAGGGTTGTTTGAGGATACGAATTTGTGTGCGATTCATGCGAAAAGAGTTACGATTATGCCGAAAGATATGCAGCTTGCTAGAAGGATCCGTGGTGAGAGAGCTTGAGATGAAAATTGAATTGTAATTGATGGTTTGGAGATGAATTTGTGGTAGATTTGAAATATTGTTGTTTTGATGATGATTTTATATTTCTGCTGGCGTTATGTTACAAAATAGAAAGTATTT
This sequence comes from Rutidosis leptorrhynchoides, assembly GCF_046630445.1. Taxonomy (NCBI): domain Eukaryota; kingdom Viridiplantae; phylum Streptophyta; class Magnoliopsida; order Asterales; family Asteraceae; genus Rutidosis; species Rutidosis leptorrhynchoides. The sequence goes on from NC_092343.1 coordinate 194,772,198, forward strand.
GTTTATACTTATTTACCAATCACGATCATCCAACAAAGCATCCTGGACCCACATCAAGTAACCAAAAAAAACTTTTCCCTATCATATTCTCGTAATGTATGGATACAATTTTTTTAATTTTTTTTGTTATAAAATACAATAGAAAATCTGTAAAACAAATAAGTGGAATAACCATATAAGAGGAGAAAATCTAAATACAATAGAAAATGTATAAGTAAAATAACTTGTTCTACATAAATAATATTATTATTTCTAAAAATTAAAGTATATAATTACAGTATAATATGAATTAGTATAGTAAACTTTTTTCTTTCGTGAAAATAATAAATTAAAACTTATAATTGAACAAGAATAAATGATATACTCCAAAAGTTATGGTACTAATACATTTTTTAATCTATTTAGTAGATCTAAATTATATGATCTAGATACATGAATTACTATTTGAAACAAACCTACAATGTGATCAACATTGACAACATAGTCTATGTAATTAAACCTTTTAACAGTGTAAATACAATTTGTGGTTGGCAGTCAATGCATTTGGCTCATCAGTATGGTGGTGGCTCTACAACCAAGAGGTTGAGGGTTCAAGTTTCACTTGGGACATATTCGTAGTTGTAAATATTTGTGTTAATGGTGTGTGTGAGTTTGTCTAAAAAAAAAAAAAAAGAGAGTGTAAATACAGTTATCCTATATGCTATTGACACAACCATATCTAGCCCCGCATTATTATTCCCCTGTCATTCAATATTATGATGCATGTGGCCGGGTTAGTAATTTTATTTTCTATATTTGCACGAGGGGAACACACAAGTATCGTTTATTTGTTCGGGTTTCGTTTATATGTTTGCCACCTATCCAAGTATCCAACCATTCTTTTGTCACACATCCATAAATTACAAGTTTTCGGTAAATAGAAATTTTTTCTCAATATCTAGTGTTATTCATCTTCCGACTTTTTCACCTTCCGACTTCTGTTGCTACTATTTCAATCTCTTACAGTACATTTTATCTTCCGTCCGTTGGTATTTTCAGCTTCACTTACTCTTTGCTGATGATTTTGTGTTTCTTTGTTTTTTTGGGCAACTTTGCGATTGTTTGTACAAGTTGCATTTTTTGGCTATTTGTGTCGAGCATTTTATTGTTTGGCTATTTATTGATGTGCGCTTTTTTGAACTGCTTTATAGATTTGTTATTCGTATTATTGTTAGGTTGCATACTACTGTCTCTGTTAATAACACGATTTAGGTACTTTGGCAAACGGTTGGTATAATTATCGCTAATCTTACTCAAATTACTAGTATGGGTTGTCTCGAATTGTGCTGTATATTTGCTATGAGAATGAAAAACACAACATAATTGTTGTTAAAATACCACACAATATTATCCATAACTTGTTTCATGCGACGTGGTTACATGTATTCAGACAACACCACCAATACACACCGAAAAACAAGAGGAACCAACAATACCAACTACTACTACAAGAAAGAATACTCCACCCTAACGTACAACCAAGGGAATGTTGTTCCTCGAACACACATGTAGCATTAGTGTAACAATCCGAAAATTAGGTAATTATTTTATTATATTTGATTAATTATTTAATAATACGAGAAGTGGTCGGAGGTTAATAACGTTAGGTCGGACCGCTAGCGTTAAAATAAAAAGTATACATTTGGTGTAGAAAATTTGGCCTAAATAAATCCTTATTATGTTTAGGGGTTTTGTGGTATTAATAATGGAAGTTTGGGGGCTAAGTTAGATGACTTGTGTATAAAGGGACCCAATTTGCCAACACTCAATTGTGAGGATTAAATGAGAGAAGTCTAGCATTCTCTCATTTTGTTCCTAACAAAAATTAGGAGGGTGTGTGGGGATGGTGGGTTTCGCCACCTTTATGAAAAAAAAGGAGGAAGCAAAATTTCATCAAATTAGAAGAATCCCTCGGTGCTTTCATGAAATTGAAGATGATCTAACCCTAGTGGAGGTGTTTGTAGAGAAGAATCATTATCTTCAACATGTTATGAACCCTAATTTGGGCTTAAGAGTTTCAATTTCTAGTTGATTTTGATCGTCTTGATTGTAAGTTTAGGTATTACATGATGCATATGCATCATGGAAGCCTAGGGTTTGAGTTTAGGATTCACGGATGGTGACTTCATGGATGATTTCACTTTCTAAGAGTTATTTAGGTGTGATTTTGAAGAAGATTAAGGTTGGAAGTGTTAGTCAAATTTGGTACTGTAATAACACATCCCACATTGATTTGCATAAGTAAGTTTGAGTCCCTTATAAGTTAACTCTTGTCCTTACCACACACAACGCGTTTTTGGTGAAATGTCCCGTTCATATTGATTATAAACGTTCCATATTAATTGATTTCGTCGCGAGGTTTTGACCTCTATATGAGACGCTTTTCAAAGACTGCATTCATTTTTAAAACAACCATAACCTTTATTTTATCTATAAAAGTTTAAAAGCATTACGTAGATTATCAAATAATGATAATCTAAAATATACCGTTTACATACGACCATTACATAATGGTTTACAATAAGAATATATTACATCAAAAATAAGTTTCTTGAATGTAGTTTTTACATAATATCATACAAGCATGGACTCCAAATCTTGTCTTTATTTTAGTATGCAACAGCGGAAGCTCTTAATAATCACCTGAGAATAAACATGCTTAAAACGTCAACAAAAATGTTGGTGAGTTATAGGTTTATCCTATATATTATCAAATCATAATAATAGACCACAGGATTTCATATTTCAATATACATCCCATACATAGAGATAAAAATCATTCATATGGTGAACACCTGGTAATCGACATTAACAAGATGCATATAAGAATATCCCCTATCATTTCGGAAAATCCTTCGGACATGATAAAAACAAATTCGAAGTACTAAAGCATCCGGTACTTTGGATGGGGTTCGTTAGGCCCAATAGATCTATCTTTAGGATTCACGTCAATTAGTAGATCGGTTTACTAATTCTTAGGTTACCAAGCAAAAGGGGCATATTTGGCTTCGATCATTCACCCATATAATGTAGTTTCATTTACTTGTGTCTATTTCGTAAAACATTTATAAAACTGCATGTATTCTCATCCCAAAATATTAGATTTTAAAAGTGGGACTATAACTCACTTTCACAGATTTTTATTTCGTCGGGAAGTAAGACTTGGCCACTGGTTGATTCACGAACCTATAACAAATATGTACATATATATTAAAGTATGTTCAAAATATATTTACAACATATTTTTTTTATTACGTTATAATGATTTTAAGTTTATTAAGTCAGCTGTCCTCGTTAGTAACCTACAATTAGTTGTCCACAGTTAGATGTACATAAATAAATCGATATATTATCTTGAATCAATCCACGACCCAGTGTATACACGTCTCAGGCTAGATCACAACTCAAAGCATATATATTTTTGGAATCAACCTCAACCCTGTATAGCTAACTCCAACATTACTACATATAGAGTGTCTATGGTTGTTCCAAATAATATATATACATGGGTCGATATGATATGTCAAAACATTTGCATACGTGTCTATGGTATCCCAAGATTACATAATATATTAGAATACATGTATAATACAATATAAGTTAGCTAGGATATGATTTGTATAAAATTGTTACAATATTTCCCGTAGCTACAACAATAAAAAAATATCCAATCTTGTTTTACCCATAACTTCTCCGTTTTAAATCTGTTTTGAGTGAATCAAATTACTATGGTTTCATATTGAACTCTATTTTATGAATCTAAACAGAAAAAGTATAGGTTTATAGTTGGAAATATAAGTTACAAGCTGTTTTGGTAAGAGGTAGTCATTTCAGTCGAAAGAACGACGTCTTGATGACCATTTTGAAAAACATACTTTTACTTTGAGTTTAACCATGATTTTTGTATATAGTTTCATATTCATAAGAAAAATCATTTTCCTAGAAGAACAACTTTTAAATCATAGTTTATCATAGTTTTTAATTATCAAACCCAAAACAGCCCGCGGTGTTACTACGACAGCGTATGTCCGGTTTTACGGTGTTTTTCGTGTTTCCAGGTTTTAAATCATTAAGTTAGCATATCATTTAGATATAGAACATGTGTTTAGTTGATTTTAAAAGTCAAGTTAGAAGGATTAACTTTATTTGTGAACAAGTTTAGAATTAACTAAACTATGTTCTAGTGATTACAAGTTTAAATCTTCGAATAAGATAGTTTTATATGTATGAATCGAATGATGTTATGAACATCATTACTACCTTAATTTTAGTAGGTAAACCTACTGGAAATGAGAAAAATAGATCTAGTTTCAAAGGATCCTTGGATGGCTTGAAAGTTCTTGAAGCAGAATCATGACACGAAAACAAGTTCAAGTAAGATTTCCACTCGAAATAAGATTGTTATAGTTATAGAAATTGAATTAAAGTTTGAATATGAGTATTACCTTGTGTTATAAAGATATCTTACTGTAAATAAGAAAGATTTCTTGAGGTTGGATGATCACTTTACAAGATTGGAAGTAAGCTAGCAAACTTGGAAGTATTCTTGATTTTATGAAACTAGAACTTATAGAATTTATGAAGAACACTTAGAACTTGAAGATAGAACTTGAGAGAGATCAATTAGATGAAGAAAATTGAAGAATGAAAGTGTTTTTAGGTGTTTTTGGTCGTTGGTATATGGATTAGATATAAAGGATGTGTAATTTGTTTACTTGTAAATAAGTCATGAATGATTACTAATATTTTTTGTAATTTTATGAGATATTTCATGCTAGTTGCCAAATGATGGTTCCCACATGTGTTAGGTGACTCACATGGGCTGCTAAGAGCTGATCATTGGAGTGTATATACCAATAGTATATACATCTAAAAGCTGTGTATTGTACGAGTACGAATACGGGTGCATACGAGTAGAATTGTCGATGAAACTGAACGAGGATGTAATTGTAAGCATTTTTGTTAAGTAGAAGTATTTTGATAAGTATCTTGAAGTCTTTCAAAAGTGTATGAATACATATTAAAACACTACATGTATATACATTTTAACTGAGTCGTTAAATCATCGTTAGTCGTTACATGTAAATGTTGTTTTGAAACCTTTCGGTTAACGATCTTGTTAAATGTTGTTAACCCATTGTTTATTATATATAAAGAGATGTTAAATTATTACATTATCATGATATTATGATATATTAATATATCTTAGTATGATATATATACAGTTAAATGTTGTTACAACGATAATCGTTACATATATGTCTCGTTTCGAAATCATTAAGTTAGTAGTCTTGTTTTTACATATGTAGTTCATTGTTAATACACTTAATGACATGTTTACTTATCATTTATCATGATTAAACATAGTATAACAATATCTTAATATGATTCATATGTATTTAGTAAGACGTTGTTATAACGATAATCGTTATATATATCGTTTCGAGTTTCTTAATTCAATAAACTCAATTTTATGTATATAACTCATTGTTAAAAACCTAATGAGATACTTACTTATCATAATATCAAGTTAACTATATATATAATCATATATATGTCATCATATAGTTTTTACAAGTTTTAACGTTCGTGAATTACCGGTCAACTTGGGTGGTCAATTGTCTATATGAAACCTATTTCAATTAATCAAGTCTTAACAAGTTTGATTGCTTAACATGTTGGAAATACTTAATCATGTAAATAACAATTTCATTTAATATATATAAACATGGAAAAGTTCGGGTCACTACATTGGGGCTACAAGCACAGCAGATCCCATCAGAACTCTGCAGTTAAGCGTGCTCGAGTGGGAGTAGTACTAGGATGGGTGACCTCCTGGGAAAACCTCGTGTGGTCACCAAGAAAAAGTCGTGCGCCTACGCGAAAAGCAGACACTATTGTGATCGTGGTAAGGCGGGATGTTACAGATGGTATCAGAGCACTAGCCTCTCGAGGTGTAACGGGCACTCGGCTCGTGCATCTCCTGTAGCGACCCGACAAAATCGTCATTGACGGTGCCACTAGCTTAGGTCCCGTTACGTGGTCGTAGTCCCTATATGAGACTCGTTTGACCAAAATTATGTCGCGTTCTTTTGAAACGTATCATGCTTGCAAAGTTCAGTTTACCAAAAGGTTCGACAACAATTTTAAGTTTACAAAAGTTACAAAGTGTAAATGAAATAACTTGCGACATAATATAAGTTGAAAATCACGGTTGCTATAAATAGCGTAAGTATGTAAACATTTGTTTGAATCCAAAGGTACTATCACTAGCGTATGCATGTATGCTTGACTCAAATCAAAGTAATCAAAGTGTGCGGAAGCATGTATCAATTAGCCAAGTATGAACCTGAGAAAACATGTAGAAAACTGTCAACGAAAAACGTTGGTGAGATCATAAATGTATTTGTAAAAGTATGTTTTTGAATCACAAGGTTTAGTATCAAAGTGTATACATCTATAAAGATGTGTTTGTATCAAAGCGTATACATATCGAAAGATGTTGTTTGTAAACCATAAGATTTAGTATAAAGTGAATATCAAGCGTATACATCCCAAAAGATGTTGTCTGTATCACGAGCACCCAATTACCAAAACTTAACTGAATCTTACCTCTGCATAATAGTGTTAGAACCTACACTATATCCCGAAAATACGTTTCATCCCTTAGATGAGGGTTCGTAAAACCCGCATGGCCACACAACATAAGTTCTCGCTCACACCCTACAAGTGTAACTAATGGTAATTGGACTTGAGGATTTTCGTTCTAACTCGTATGTATCTTTGCTCTTGTATTCGTATTTGTGTTCAAAGTATGAAAGTATAAACCGTATAAAATGTATATAAAGTATATGTTTCTCAGCCCACGATTTAAAAGTATAAAAGTATTTAAAAGGGTGGGACTATGATCTCACCTCGAGTGCACGAGTATAAATGTACTTCACAAAGTAAACGCGTGCATGAAAGTTGTTTAGCCTTGACCTAAACAAGTAAGTTGTATCAATTAACCGGTTACGACACAAGGTCGGGCGAAATGTGTTCGATTAGTCCTATGGCTCGTTACGACTCGATTAAATATAGCATGTGAATCACGTTGTCAAGTTTCATGCAAGAATCAAGTATAAAATAAGATTTGAACGATTGCATAAGTGTTTGGTTAAGTTTGACTAAAAGTCAAACTCGGTCAAGTCAAAGTCAACAAAAAGTCAACACGTTCGGGTCGGGTCCCGAACTATTTTTCTGTGCTAATTATTCATATATAAGCATGTTAGAACAAGTTACATGTGAATCAGAGGTCCATAGTATAGCAAACATTTTTCGTATAATTGACAAGTAAGACAGAATCAAACCATGCCTATTGTCGCGCCGCGGCGAATAACGGGTGCTGGTACCTGGTCAGTCTCAATTGTCTAAGTCCCAATACCCAAAAATTCAAACAACCACAAAACACAAACCGTAAACACTTAGAACTCGTATCTTATATCGTTAGAAAGGTAATTTGACAAAGATCACAACTAAATACATCAATTACAATAATCGAAATTTCGTCAAGTGATCAATAAAGGTTTATTTTTAAAGTTTCAAGTTCATCAAATGCATTTTAAGTTTCGGGAATCCAATTCACACATATGATATGCCGTTTTGAAGGTAATGAAACATACATTACAACTAAACACTTACTAATAACATTTCATGGCATTCGAAACATCAAAAGCTCGTTTTAAGTCTATCAAACCCTAACCAAAATCCACAAAAATCAATATTCATGTTTTTGAAGTTTTCTTAATCAACCTACGCATCAAAACGAAGCTAGCGATACTAGTAACACAATTAAAGCATGAACTTTAGTATTTAAACAACATTTAATCTTCCAAAATGCAAGATTAAGCAAACCCATTTCAAATGTTCAAACTAGTTACTCAAAACAACAAATCGAGCAAACAAATCATATATTCATGTTATATACACGAGCCATAGACACTAACTAACACCATTTCAAGTATATAAAACAAATTTAGAGAAAATCTAGTGTTTTATAAACCTTACCCCAAGTAGTGAAATTTGTACCAAATCGAAGAGGATGAAGAGAGGATCACGAATATATTGTCGGATTTGTTGTGAGCTTCCTAGATGTGAAATGGATGATGAATTTGTGTTTATGGGTGTAAGAGCACAAAAGTGGAAGTAAGAAAAAGAGAGGAGGTGATGAATGAATGAGATGAGTGGTGGTGGTGGCGACTAGTTACCAAAATTTTGCCAAGTGCCAAGATTAGTCCCTCAAGTTTCAAAGCGGGTGCGGGAATTAACCAAACGAAAATATTATCTAAAAAAAAAAACGGGCGTTAAAATAATTTAACGGAAAAATGCGGGATGTTACATTACCTACACCTTAAAAGAAATTTCGTCCCGAAATTTAGTTGGAAGTAGTAGTCGTTGTTTCTCCCTCGAGATCTTGCGTTGTCAATTCTACGGATAAGTGAAGGTACTTCCTTGAGTATTTCAACGAACCTTGATGTTTGGGATTTTACGTTGGTTTAAAGTTTGGTTTACCGGTCCTCCTAGGGAGCGAAGTTTATCGTTGATAGTAAGTTCATAAAAGAGGATAACAAGTTCTTGTCTCGCAAGACACGCCTTTAAGAGGAATTTGTTTGAGTCGGAAGTTCAAAACGGTAAGCAACGGGCACAACACGCCCCAAGATTTCAAAAGGTTTAAAAAATATCGCAGATTTAGCTTTCTACGTTTTCGAAACGGACTACACCTTTTCAAGTTGCGACTTTTAACGTTACCCAGTTTCCCACATGGAATTCGAAAGGTTTACGTCTAACATTGGCATAGCTCCTTTGGCGACTACGGGCCATCTCGAGCCTTTCTCGGATTGGAACGATCTTAACGGTTACTCCATGAATGAGTCCGGGTTCGGTGACTTGATTATCATTTACTTGGTTCTACAAAAGGAGAATGACGTTTCCGGTCATATGAGATTTCAAAAGGTGAGACGTTAAGACTTGAATGATAACCATCGTTGTAAGAGAATTTGGTTAAAGGCAAAAACTTTTCTCAAGTAAATTTGAAGTTGATAACGCAAACTCGTATTATGGTTTCCAAGGTTTGAATCATGTGTTTGCTTGGTCCATCGGTTTGTGGATGATACGCGGTACTCATGTTTAAACGTGGTCCCGAGGCTTTTTGTAAGTTTAGAAGTGAAACGAGCATCTCAATCCGAAACGAGGTACATTCCTTTAAGGTATATTTGAAAGAATTTGTTAGGACGTGAAAACGTTTGTTGGAACAAGTTTCTGTTTCTCAAGAATTTCGCGCCGCGGAAGATTTATCGGTTTCTAAAAACGCTCGTTAGGACTATTCACCCTCGTGGCGAATGCTAGTATAGTGTGAAGAGTCTCTCTCTCCATTGAGAATTTAGATAGAAGGTTTCTTTATACGAAAGTACGAGTGTAATGCGAAAGAAGTTTCCGCCTCGATATGAGCATAACAAGCATATTGTAGTTCGTCGATAAAACTGTAAGAAAACGAGATAGTATACACGTGTAACATATGTTTGGAGTCGAAAGAATTTGTCATTCATTCGGAGGCATAAATATGGTTCGACAATAATCGAAGGTGTGTCCTTGGTATGGTTGTTATCAATATTCTCGGAGTTTTCGGATACCTAACAAGAAAGATGAGGTCATGTACATGGCACATGGTGGTGATTAGGTTGATCGAGTCCAACCACCATCACTTGTCATTAGAACTTTGGTATGACTTACCATAATATAACCACGTTGATCGAGTGTCATTATATTACGCTAACTCATACCTCCATTCCCACATCACTCCATAGATTCAAGTTCGTGTAATCATAAAGATCTAAAATGAACAAAGTGTAATGACGTCTCAAACGTGACTTGTATTGAATTGAAAGAATTAGTGCGACTCTAAAGAAGTGTTCCACGAGGGAAGTGTATAAATGATCGTTCACGTCAATGCGGTTCAATTCAAACGATAATGCCTTTAGGCACGAAAAGAGTAACGAATCATGATAACAAATAGTACGCAGCCGTAGTGATAAGCATTGATGACGATACTCACATAGAGTAGTGATGGTAGTAACAAGAAGTGGTAGATAGTAAGGAACACCGGTGTGACACCGATAGTAAGTTAAAACGGTGGCGAATAACAACCTGGGAGACAGAGTTCCTGAACAAGTGTGACTAATGAAGTCTTTGTCATCCTTACGCGCATGAATCTCGAATTTACGTGTGTTACCAGGAAGTGGCAGAATACGGATTCGTAAGATGAAAGTTTGGTACCATTATGAAGTTCACCTAAGAAAGATTCAAGTATATATGCACAAGTAGTCAAGTAAGTGCTATCTATAGCAAATGCAAGTCAGGATGCAATGATTAACTATTCGGTTGTAGTCTAGATTCACTAATGCGTCCTAACGACTCTGTCAGATACACTAATGCACATCCTAATTCCCTACAACCAACGCTCTGATACCATCTGTAGCGACCCGACAAAATCGTCATTGACGGCGCCGCTAACTTAGGTCCCGTTACGTGGTCGTAGTCCCTATATGAGACTCGTTTGACCAAAATTACGTCTCGTTCTTTTGAAACGTATCATGCTTGCAAAGTTCAGTTTACCAAAAGGTTCGACAACAAGTTTAAGTTTACAAAAGTTACAAAGTGTAAATGAAATAACTTGCGACATAATATAAGTTGAAAATCACGGTTGCTATAAATAGTGTAAGTATGTAAACATTTGTTTGAATCCAAAGGTGCTATCACTAGCATATGCATGTATGCTTGACTCAAATCAAAGTAATCAAAATGTGCGGAAGCATGTATCAATTAGCCAAGTATGAACCTGAGAAAACATGTAGAAAACTGTCAACGAAAAACGTTGGTGAGATCATAAATGTATTTGTAAAAGTATGTTTTTGAATCACAAGGTTTAGTATCAAAGTGTATACATCTATAAAGATGTGTTTGTATCAAAGCGTATACATCTCGAAAGATGTTGTTTGTAAACCATAAGATTTAGTATAAAGTGAATATCAAGCGTATACATCCCAAAAGATGTTGTTTGTATCACGAGCACCCAATTATCAAAACTTAAATGAATCTTACCTCTGCATAATAGTGTTAGAACCTACACTATATCCCGAAAATACGTTTCATCCCTTAGATGAGGGTTCGTAAAACCCGCATGGCCACACAACATAAGTTCTCGCTCACACCCTACAAGTGTAACTAATGGTAATTGGACTTGAGGATTTTCGTTCTAACTCGTATGTATCTTTGCTCTTGTATTCGTATTTGTGTTCAAAGTATGAAAGTATAAACCGTATAAAATGTATATAAAGTATATGTTTCTCAGCCCACGATTTAAAAGTATAAAAGTATTTGAAAGGGTGGGACTATGATCTCACCTCGAGTGCACGAGTATAAATGTACTTCACAAAGTAAACACGTGCATGAAAGTTGTTTAGCCTTGACCTAAACAAGTAAGTTGTATCAATTAACCGGTTACGACACAAGATCGGGCGAAATGTGTTCGATTAGTCCTATGGCTCGTTACGACTCGATTAAATATAGCATGTGAATCACGTTGTCAAGTTTCATGCAAGAATCAAGTATAAAATAAGATTTGAACGATTGCATAAGTGTTTGGTTAAGTTTGACTAAAAGTCAAACTCGGTCAAGTCAAAGTCAACAAAAAGTCAACACGTTCGGGTCGGGTCCCGAACTATTTTTCTGTGCTAATTATTCATATATAAGCATGTTAGAACAAGTTACATGTGAATCGGAGGTCTATAGTATAGCAAACATTTTTCGTATAATTGACAAGTAAGACAGAATCAAACCATGCCTATTGTCGCGCCACGACAAAGGCTGGCCGCGCCGGGGCGAATAACGGGTGCTGGTACCTGGTCAGTCTCAATTGTCTAAGTCCCAATACCCAAAAATTCAAACAACCACAAAACACAAACCGTAAATACTTAGAACTCGTATCTTATATTGTTAGAAAGGTAATTTGACAAAGATCACAACTAAATACATCAATTACAATAACCGAAATTTCGTCAAGTGATCAATAAAGGTTTATTTTCAAAGTTTCAAGTTCATCAAATGCATTTTAAGTTTTGAGAATCCAATTCACACATATGATATGCCGTTTTGAAGGTAATGAAACATACATTACAACTAAACACTTACTAATAACATTTCATGAAATTCGAAACATCAAAAGCTCTTTTTAAGTCTATCAAATCCTAACCAAAATCCACAAAAATCAATATTCATGTTTTTGAAGTTTTCTTAATCAACCTACGCATCAAAACGAAGCTAGTGATACTAGTAACACAATTAAAGCATGAACTTTAGTATTTAAACAACATTTAATCTTCTAAAATGCAAGATTAAGCAAACCCATTTCAAATGTTCAAACTAGTTACTCAAAACAACAAATCGAGCAAACAAATCATATATTCATGTTATACACGAGCCATAGACACTAACTAACACAATTTCAAGTATATAAAATGAATTTAGAGAAAATCTAGTGTTTTAGAAACCTTACCCCAAGTAGTGAAATTTGTACCAAATCGAAGAGGATGAAGAGAGGATCACGAATATGTTGTCGGATTTATTGTGAGCTTCCTAGATGTGAAATGGATGATGAATTTGTGTTTATGGGTGTGAGAGCACAAAAGTGGAAGTAAGAAAAAGAGAGGAGGTGATGAATGAATGAGATGAGTGGTGGTGGTGGTGACTAGTTACCAAAATTTTATCAAGTGCCAAGATTAGTCCCTCAAGTTTCAAAGCGGGTGCGGGAATTAACCAAACGAAAATATTATCTAAAAAAAAAAACGGGCGTTAAAATAATTTAACAGAAAAATGCTGGATGTTACATTACCTACACCTTAAAAGAAATTTCGTCCCGAAATTTAGTTGGAAGTAGTAGTCGTTGTTTCTCCCTCGAGATCTTGCGTTGTCAATTCTACGGATAAGTGAAGGTACTTCCTTGAGTATTTCAACGAACCTTGACGTTTGGGATTTTACGTTGGTTTAAAGTTTGGTTTACCGGTCCTCCTAGGGAGCGAAGTTTATCGTTGATAGTAAGTTCATAAAAGAGGATAACAAGTTCTTGTCTCGCAAGACACGCCTTTAAGAGGAATTTTTTTGAGTCGGAAGTTTGAAACGGTAAGCAACGGGCACAACACGCCCCAAGATTTCAAAAGGATTAAAAAATATCACGGATTTAGGTTTCTACGTTTTCGAAACGCCCCAAGATTTCAAAAGGATTAAAAAAGACCTCGTGTGGTCACCAAGAAAAAGTCGTGCGCCTACGGGCAAAGCGGACAATATTGTGATCGTGGTAAGGCGGGATGTTACAGGTACATTGACCAAAGCTATGTGTTTTGTGAATGTTGGTGTCAAAATTGGGTTTTAGGCATGAAAGGAAGGCCCTTTCATGTAGGGGCTATTTTTTTTTTGTTGTTGCTTGCGTTACTTATTGAATTGGTAATTTTGACTTATGGTATGTGTCAAATAGTTAAAAAGTCAAGTGGTTTTGAATTACCACTTGAAGTGGTGATGGTTTGAGTCCATTTTGGTGTCAAAATGTTGGTTGAAAGCATAAGTTGAACAATTTTGGTGATGGAAGCCACTATTGGTGTCTAATGACAATACGGGCGGGTCGTGTGTTTGAAATCGTGAGTACAGAGGTGAGTTGATAATTAGCTAAATAGAAATATTTAGCTTATTGATTTGTGATTTAATGTAATGGCTGGATTGCATTGAAGGATTTGGAGAGATTTTGTGTGAGGCGAATAAAGGTGAGTGTAATAATATTACGTATGTATACATAATCTATATGTGTATTCGTATGGTTCAAAAATGTTAGGTTGACCATGCGGTGTTGTGACTAATCTCGGTGATGATGATTATTCACTTGGCGCTTAAATGACTAACTAGGTGGGGTTAGCTCATGTGGAGTTTGACTAACTATGTGGGGTTAAGTCATTCGGCGGATTATGGTTCAACTAAGTATGGTTGACCATATGGTGTTGTGGTTAACCTATGTGGGGTTTAATTACAAGTATTTAGCATGCTTATTCGGTGTACTTACATGTTTATGGTTATATTTACATGTGTATTCAGGTGGCATATTTTGATGTTTAAGTGACATGTGTATATTATGTTACATATGTATCATTATTATATTCACTAAGCGTTAGCTTACTTGTTGTGGTTGGACATTTTATAGGCCCGCGTTCGGACAAAGGGAAGGGTAAGGAGGTGGAACTTCTTGAGTAGTTTGATTGATGTTTTGTGACTTAGAGATGTACATTGTGTTTAGAAGATGGCTTATGCTCTTGGGTTCGGGGTAGATATATCCTGAAGACATATGCTCTTGATATTGTGGTTTATAAGCAGTGTTGCAAAAGTTGGCCGACTTGACCGACGCGTCGTTTTTAAGGCATGGCCGATGTGTCGTTGCTAAAAAGTCGGTCAAAGTCGGAAAAAGTCGGTCAAACTCGAAAAAAGTCGGTCAAAGTCAGTCAAAGTCGGTCATTTTATATTTTTATTTTTTTGTAATATTGTTAATAAATGTTAATTGTCCATGTTTATTGTAAATATAGTTTATATTTTAAGATTCGATCTATATAATATTATATATAAATATATATTTAATAAAACTATTTTGAAAAGTCAACGTTAGTCAACGCCCATTGCGTCCCCGTTGCGTCGACGTTGCGTCCGACGCGTCTTTTTTAGGCATGGCCGATGCGTCCTCGACTAGCGTCATTTACAACCTTGTCTATAAGTCAAAGATTTGTGTAATGGGTCGTATTAGTACACGTCCCTTTATAATGGGTCATGAATTTGGTACTTGTAAAATGGTCGATGTATTTTGTCACAAAAAAATGTTGTGGTCATGGATTGGTAATGAAAACTAAGGTTTGACAAGTTTCCATTAAGTTGCCTTGTGATGGTGACTATTAAGGTTGGTTGGAATTGGGTTAAACATTTAAAAATGAAGAATCTCTGGTGCAGAGGTAAGTGCGCGCCGCACACTAAAATGCAAAACAGGGCTAGGTCATGAAACGCCCTTGAATTGTATTTTTTTTTAATATAGACTGACTCTGAACTCTGTTATACTGCGCGACATGCTAGATACCTGTGTAGCGCGCAGTATAACTGAAAACAGACATATGAACAAGTCTCAGCTTCGACCTCTGAATATAGTCTTCTTGCGCGGCCCGCTGAAAGTTTGCGCGGCGCACAAACAGACTGAAAACGGATTGCAAGTTCATTTTAAGCTTTGGGGACTAAATAGAGTTATACTGCGCGACGCGCACCTAATCTGCGCGGCACATTATATCTGGTCAGTCCTTTTCTGCACTTAATAAACTTCCAATTTACTTTCTAAATCTAAAACACTTCAATTTATATAATCTTCAAAATAATTACAGCATTCCATACATAACAACAATTTCGTTTGACCAAATAAATTCATTCACTAGACAACTTCAAAAGTAGAAGAAGTCGTTTTTACATTCAAGAAGTGATATCTTCACGGGGTCTAGAAATCGAAGCCTCCACTTACCAAAAGAGTGTCCTTCAAGCTAAACAAATAAGCCTTATTCTTTCCTTTGTCACTAGAACCAACATCACCTACAATACACATTCAACTAAACGAACTAAGCAAAAGCTTAGTGAATATACAAGTGTAAATAGCTAAACAACTAGGCATAACATAATCACAAATTTAGATAGTAACACTTACTTCAATTATTGCTAACGGATTCGAAGCCTAATGAATTGTGACAACTACTCAAGGCTTATTGCCACCTAAGCATGCTAGCTTATGCTAATTAACTAAGCACATTTGAGATATAATCCCCTATTCAAATCACATGTCACTACTTGCTCAATTGCAAGTCAATGACATATGACTCATTTACTATTTATATACTCACCTTGAGAACTTTAGCGCTTACTAAGTGGAACGATCTATGAGAAAACTCCTTCACAACCTAATAATACAACAATACACATACACAAGTTACTTCCTAAACTTTTTAATAACATTTCTACTTTCAAATTAAGGAAGTGTATCAATAATACACTTTCTTTCAAGTTTCCTTCTAAGCAATTACAACCCATACCCAAAATGACACCACTAAAACATCTCTTTCCTTTAATTCTATTAATACAATTCTTCAAAGTTTTTATGCATACTCTTTCACTTTCTTTAAACACCATCACTATAGGTAAATAATTTGGCACATGAACTTGACTAGCTAAAACTTGGTTAATGCTTGGTCATTTCTTAACCCAATTGATGTACAAAACTTTCTAAGTCGTAAAATCCATAACAAGAACTCAAATTCTTCAACTAACTCTATCTAATTTCTAGGATTCAACACATCACAACCCTAAATCATCATAATAAAGCAAAACTCCAAATTAATTTTGAAACATACAGGATAGGGTTTCTTACCAACTTGATAATTTGGTACAAACCCTAGATGCTAATTTACTCCCTGTCTTTCTTTCTTTCTTTTCTATTTTGAAAAGGAAATGAAATGAGGAAGAGTGTGGAACTTTCGAGAGATATTTGGGTCTAAAATCTGAAATTGCACTTTAGTCCCTTATCTTTTAAAATTAGTGAAACAGTCCTTGCTGATTTGAGTTACAGGCCAGATCACGTTGTAGCACGTGTCGTGTACCCATAGTGAGCGTCACACACTTTAAAAAAGAAAAACATTTGTTTTTTTCTGGATTATGAGTCGAGGTAGTTTCAAGCAGTGACGTAAAAAGAAACAAAGACCGAGCCTCTTTGTTGTGCTAAAAAAACAGCTAAGTAACTTCACCATGTATAGTTTGGGTTCCAACAATCGTCGTTTTCTTTAAATGTCGTTATCTAACAACAACATATTAGTAGCATCATGTATAGTTTTGTCTCATCATCGGCGGCCATTATAACTACTTTTAGTGTGAGTCAATCTTCTTGTATGTCGATTCAAACCCAAGCATGATGCAATCTTCTTGTATGTCGATTTAGCAAACCAATGCCTTAAGCCCTTGTGCTATCCCCCCATGATCAGATCAGATAGCCCTTTGGGCAACCAACCCATTTCGCTCTATCATTTCTTCTTTCTTTCCTAGCCTACTCAAAAACTATTTAGGAAGGGCTACCATTATATACGCAATTAATAAAGGATGCCGAATCATCCACCGAATCCTATGTTTCATCCTAGTTTATTTGATGTGTATACCTGTTTTTCAGTTGGCCCCATGTAAGATCCTTTTTTCTCAGATGTATGGGACGCCGTCCAGAAGTGTGGGACACCGTCCAATTATAAAGGGCTGGACGCTGTCCAGAATCCTGGATGTCGTCCAGTTGAACTGGCAGGCCAGCTGTGTTCTTTTAGATATTTTAATGGGGGTAGTTTGGTCTTTTCACTTTATGGAGGAATTTAAGGCTCTAGATCAGTTTTTGGAGCACCATTTACTCCATCTTCAACTACCACATCTCTTCCACATCAATTTAGAGAGAGAAAGGGGTTTCTAGAGTGAGAGAGCTCAAATCAAGGGAGAAGAAGGTCGAATCGGGGCTTAGTGTGAGTTCTAAAGTTGTTCATCTAGTCCCTAACTACATTTTTATTGTAGTGGTAAGTCTTAACCTTGATTTCCTTGTTTTAAGTGTTTAAGGATTGGGGTTTGGGTTAGTGATGAACATAAAACCCAAACTGTTAGTATTTTGGGGGGTTTTTGGGTAAGTTTGGGTCATGAGGACTCAAAGATGACTAACCTAGGGTTTTGAAATACTAAATGTGTTTAGGAGTCTTAGATTGGTTAGTTAACTAATAGCACACCTAGATGTTATGTAAGTGGGTGTTATTTGGGTATGTGGTGACCCGGATGGGTGTGTAAACCTTGAAATGGGTCAAACGAGTCCGTGATGACCTAAGTTGTCTTACGAGTGTGGAAAATGCAATAACCTTGTGTTAAAATGTGTTTTAAGACCATATTTGGTTAGTGTTAGGGTTTTGGCAAAATTGACCCGTTGTTAAGGGTAAGTGTACAAATGGATCGAAGTTGCACCAAGGGTCAAAATGACATTAGGATGGTTAGCAAGTTGGTTGACCAACTTAAGTTTGTGATTGATTATATGCATAATGTAATAGGTACGTTACATTGAAGGTTGCAAGCTCGGTTATCTTTCACAAAAGACTTTAAGGTGAGTGGAATAATTATATGCGTAGGTATATAATGTATTTATTTGTTGTAGCGTGAGATGTGAAGTGTCGAAGTGGTTAGACACCACGTTTAACGTGACGGGTGAAGCGTCGAGGTGTTAAGATGCCACTCGGGGTGAAGCATCGAGGTGTTAAGATGCCACCTAGAAGTGAAGTGCTGAGGTGTTAAGGCACCGCTCCATAAGTTAAAGGGTGAAGCATCGAGGTGTTAAGATGTCACCTGAGGGTTTAGTGATACGAGGTGTTAAGTACACTAACGTATGTTATGAACACCGATGGCCTTTCGCGAGTGCCATTCCCTTGTACGATTGGTTAACCATGGTTATTGTGTTGTAGCGTAAGCATATTACACTGTTCGAATTATATGTATGCTATTGTTGTGCTAGCTTGTGGTATCGGGGGTTAATAGCTTTGTATTTGAGATGATAAGCTAATTGTGTTGCTAGCTTATATACGGTATATGTGTAAGTGTTTGCAAGTAGGTATATTATATATGTATGTGTATAATTATTGCGTTTATTAAGCGTTTTGCTTACCCTTTTTAGGCTCCGGCGTGGATAAGGGCAAAGGTATTCGATTGAATTAGAGGCCTCCCGCTCGTTTTGGATAGGGGACGCTTTTGGAAAGTTTAGTTATTGAAGTTTGGCCAAGATGTGGGTAGTTTAACCCCAAACACCATGCTCTAGGTGTCGTTTGGAATTTAAACTCTTATGGTCGAAACTCGTAATGTTGAACGAAATTCGTAAAACGGTCGATGTGGGCCCCATGTTGTAAAACTTGGTTTTATTGTGGAAATATTTTAATTTTACTTATATTGACATGTTGTAAAAAGGGTTTCGTTTGTAAGTGTCGGGAAGCGGGTTTTCCGCTCACGTAAGTTGAGCACGGGGAGCAGAAACTGACAGTTCATTGGGACGCCATCCCAAATGTTTGGACGTCGTCCTGGCCTTCAGAGTTGGACACCGTCCAGATAGCTGGACGCCGTCCAGATGTACTGATCCAAATTTTTTTTTGGGGTGTGTTTTTGGTATAACGAGGTTTGGGTCGTTACAAGTGGTATCAGAGCATGGTCTAAGGGATTTAGGCAACTTGAGATAGGTGCCTAGACTTAGACTTTATTGTGTATGCGCTTTATGTGGGACTTGTGTAGTGACCCGAACTTTTCCATGTTTATATATATTAATTGAGATTGATATTTACATAATTAAATGTTTCCAACATGTTAAGCAATCAAACTTGTTAAGACTTGATTAATTGAAATATGTTTCATATAGACAATTGACCACCCAAGTTGACCGGTGATTCACGAACGTTAAAACTTGTAAAAACTATATGATGACATATATATGGATATATATATAGTTAACATGATACTATGATAAGTAAACATATCATTAAGTATATTAACAATGAACTACATATGTAAAAACAAGACTACTAACTTAATGATTTTTAAACGAGACATATATGTAACGATTATCGTTGTAAAGACATTTAATGTATATATATCATATTAAGAGATATTCATACATGATAATATCATGATAATATAATAATTTAAAATCTCATTTGATATTATAAACATTGGGTTAACAACATTTAACAAGATCGTTAACCTAAAGGTTTCAAAACAACACTTACATGTAACGACTAACGATGACTTAACGACTCAGTTAAAATGTATATACATGTAGTGTTTTAATATGTATTTATACACTTTTGAAAGACTTCAATACACTTATAAAAATACTTCTACTTAACAAAAATGCTTACAATTACATCCTCGTTCAGTTTCATCAACAATTCTACTCGTATGCACCCGTATTCGTACTCGTACAATACACAGCTTTTAGATGTATGTAATATTGGTATATACACTCTAATGATCAGCTCTTAGCAGCCCATGTGAGTCACCTAACACATGTGGGAACCATCATTTGGCAACTAGCATGAAATATCTCATAAAATTACAAAAATATGAGTAATCATTCATGACTTATTTACATGAAAACAAAATTACATATCCTTTATATCTAATCCATACACCAACGACCAAAAACACCTACAAACACTTTCATTCTTCAATTTTCTTCATCAAATTGATCTCTCTCAAGTTCTATCTTCAAGTTCTAAGTGTTCTTCATAAATTCCAAAAGTTCTAGTTTCATAAAATCAAGAATACTTTCAAGTTTGCTAGCTCACTTCCAATCTTGTAAGGTGATCATCCAACCTCAAGAAATCTTTGTTTCTTACAGTAGGTTATCATTCTAATACAAGGTAATAATCATATTCAAACTTTGGTTCAATTTCTATAACTATAACAATCTTATTTCAAGTGATGATCTTACTTGAACTTGTTTTCGTGTCATGATTCTGCTTCAAGAACTTCGAGCCATCCAAGGATCCATTGAAGCTAGATCCATTTTTCTCTTTTCCAGTAGTTTTATCCAAGGAACTTAAGGTAGTAATGATGTTCATAACATCATTCGATTCATACATATAAAGCTATGTTATTCGAAGGTTTAAACTTGTAATCACTAGAACATAGTTTAGTTAATTCTAAACTTGTTCGCAAACAAAAGTTAATCCTTCTAACTTAACTTTTAAAATCAACTAAACACATATTATATATCTATATGATATGCTAACTTAATGATTTAAAACCTGGAAACACGAAAAACACCGTAAAACCGGATTTACGCTGTCGTAGTAACACCGCTGGCTGTTTTGGGTTAGTTAATTAAAAACTATGATAAACTTTGATTTTAAAGTTGTTATTCTGAGAAAATGATTTTTATTATGAACATGAAACTATATCCAAAAATTATGATTAAACTCAAAGTGGAAGTATGTTTTCTAAAATGGTCATCTAGACGTCGTTCTTTCGACTGAAATGACTACCTTTACAAAAACGACTTGTAACTTATTTTTCCGACTATAAACCTATACTTTTCTGTTTAGATTCATAAAATAGAGTTCAATATGAAACCATAGCAATTTGATTCACTCAAAACGGATTTAAAATGAAGAAGTTATGGGTAAAATAAGATTGGATAATTTTTCTCATTTTAGCTACGTGAAAATTGGTAACAAATCTATTCCAACCATAACTTAATCAACTTGTATTGTATATTATGTAATCTTGAGATACCATAGACACGTATACAATGTTTCGACCTATCATGTCGACACATCTATATATATTTCGGAACAACCATAGACACTCTATATGTGAATGTTGGAGTTAGCTATACAGGGTTGAGGTTGATTCCAAAATATATATAGTTTGAGTTGTGATCAATACTGAGATACGTATACACTGGGTCGTGGATTGATTCAAGATAATATTTATCGATTTATTTCTGTACATCTAATTGTGGACAACTAGTTGTAGGTTACTAACGAGGACAGCTGACTTAATAAACTTAAAACATCAAAATATATTAAAAGTGTTGTAAATATATTTTGAACATACTTTGATATATATGTATATATTGTTATAGGTTCGTGAATCAACCAGTGGTCAAGTCTTACTTCCCGACGAAGTAAAAATCTGTGAAAGTGAGTTATAGTCCCACTTTTAAAATCTAATATTTTTGGGATGAGAATACATGCAGGTTTTATAAATGTTTTACAAAATAGACACAAGTACGTGAAACTACATTCTATGGTTGAATTATCGAAATCGAATATGCACCTTTTTAATAAGTCTGGTAATCTAAGAATTAGGGAACAGACACCCTAATTGACGCGAATCCTAAAGATAGATCTATTGGGCCTAACAAACCCCATCCAAAGTACCGGATGCTTTAGTACTTCGAAATTTATATCATATCCGAAGGGTGTCCCGGAATGATGGGGATATTCTTATATATGCATCTTGTTAATGTCGGTTACCAGGTGTTCACCATATGAATGATTTTTATCTCTATGTATGGGATGTGTATTGAAATATGAAATCTTGTGGTCTATTGTTACGATTTGATATATATAGGTTAAACCTATAACTCACCAACATTTTTGTTGACGTTTAAAGCATGTTTATTCTCAGGTGAATATTAAGAGCTTCCGCTGTTGCATACTAAAATAAGGACAAGATTTGGAGTCCATGTTTGTATGATATTGTGTAAAAACTGCATTCAAGAAACTGATTTCGATGTAACATATTTGTATTGTAAACCATTATGTAATGGTCGTGTGTAAACAGGATATTTTAGATTATCATTATTTGATAATCTACGTAAAGCTTTTTAAACCTTTATTTATGAAATAAAGGTTATGGTTTGTTTTAAAAATGAATGCAGTCTTTGAAAAACGTCTCATATAGAGGTCAAAATCTCGCAACGAAATCAATTAATATGGAACGTTTTTAATCAATAAGAACGGGACATTTCAGTTGGTATCCGAGCGTTGGTCTTAGAGAACCAGAATTTTGCATTAGTGTGTCTTATCGAGTTTGTTAGGATGCATTAGTGAGTCTGGACTTCGACCGTGTTTACTTGAAAAATGATTGCTTAACAAATTTTGTTGGAAACTATATATTTTTAACATGTGAATATTATGTGATATATTAATCTCTTAACGCGTTTGATATTATGTGATAGATGTCTACCTCTAGAACAAGTCCCATTGACTCACCTAATAATAATGAAGAGTCAAATGTAAATTGGAATGATTCGTGGACTGATTCACAAGTTCTCGAAGAGGAACCGGAAGAAGAGTCGGAACCGGAAGAAGAATCGGAACCGGAAGAAGAATCGGAACCGGATGAAGAAATAGAACCGGTGGGGGAAATAATAAAACGGTTAAGTAAAAGAAAATCCTCAACCAACCGACCAAGGTTAATTATGGTCAATGGTGTTTCCGCCAAGGAAGAAAAATATTGGGAGGATTACCAATTCTCCGATGAATCGGATTCCGACGAGAATTCCGATGATGTTATAGAAATTACCCCAACTGAATTTAAAAAGGCAAAAGAAAATAATAAGGGAAAGGGCATAAAAATAGAGAAATCTAATTCCAACCCCGATGAACTTTATATGTATCGTCAACCCCCGAAGTCCTTAAGTTGTAACAATGACCCGGGAACCTCTAAACCACCAGGTTTTTCTAAACCAATGTGGATAACGACGGCTCGTATTAGGAGAAAATCATATATCCCTAGAAACTTGGCAAAACGAACCAAAACCGAAGAAGAAGAAACAAGCGAGTCGGAATAAGATAGTTGTATTCATGTGGTGTAATATATGTAATATAGTGTGCTTATGTTTTATGATATATGTAAAAATTGCTTGTATTAATAAGTATTATTTTTTATGAATCTAACTCTTGTCTATTTTACAGTATAAAAACGCAAAATGGATAGACAACCCAATATTTTAAGAGACCTACCCGGAGACATGATTGATGAAATCTTGTCTAGAGTCGGTCAGAATTCCTCGGCACAACTATTTAAGGCGAGATCAGTTTGTAAGACATTCGAAGAACGTTCCAAGAATGTCATGATTTATAAGAGACTTTCGTTTGAAAGATGGGGGATATCACATTGGGAAACCCATAAGTTACGATGTGTTTACTTTGACGCATATATTGCGGGGAACCCAAATGCTATTTTACGCAATGGGTTAAGAAATTATTTTGACTCAATATATCCGAATATTGGACTTCGTGATTTAGAAAAAGCGG
Organism: Rutidosis leptorrhynchoides; assembly: GCF_046630445.1. Lineage (NCBI taxonomy): Eukaryota > Viridiplantae > Streptophyta > Magnoliopsida > Asterales > Asteraceae > Rutidosis > Rutidosis leptorrhynchoides. The sequence continues at coordinate 194,796,203 of NC_092343.1, forward strand.
CTAACATGCAACATAAAGAAGCATGTTATGCTTACGGATTAGTAATGTTCGCTTCTCACCAAAGTGAGAACAAGAACATCGGGCTACAACTATTTAACAAAACGTTCCCACAAGTGACGGAGTCGGTAATTGGGGTAAGAAATGAGGTTTTTAGATTATTACGGGACTGTTGGACATTACGTAACCCTCGTCCCTTTGACGACATTACAACACGCTGTCTTATCAACGGCCATAACGGTTATGTTGCACAAGACCAAGGATGGGAAGTAGTCCTAGTAAAACCAGAATGCATGACTTGTTTCTGGACGTATGAATTACGTGTCTTTATTGCCTTTGCTGAACGACTTGTGTACTAGCTAGAATTATCTTCACAACTATCTTGTATCAAAGTTATTGTGTGCTATATTTCATGCTTTATGTAAAATAAGCGGTATTGTAAGTTTGTAAAATATTGTATAAAAGTTTGAACGCGAAATATTATTATAATCAGTTTTTTCATATAGAATTGTAGTAGTTGAATTGTATATTAGCTACTAAGTATGAACTTAACGGGTAGGTACTACCCGAATTTAAACTTATAAAATGCTAATATGAAGAAAAAGCTTTTATAAATGAGTTCATATTATGCTACAAAATACTATTAACTACTCTTAATATTCTGTATGATTAACTTGTTCCATTTAACTATTTTGAAGGTAATGGCACCGACTACTCGACACACCGTGAATATGAATGAAGAGGAATTCCGTACTTTTCTAGCTTCAAACATAGCCGCAGTACAGGATGCGCTACATACCAACAATAACCTTGGATCTAGCAGTACAGGAAATCGTGTAGGATGCACCTACAAAGAATTCACCGCCTGCAAACCTTTGGAATTTGATGGAACCGAAGGACCGATCGGATTGAAACGGTGGACCGAGAAGGTCGAATAGGTGTTTGCCATAAGTAAGTGTACTGAAGAGGACAAAGTAAAGTACGCTACGCATACCTTCACAGGTTCTGCGTTAACATGGTGGAATACCTATCTAGAGCAAGTGGGACAAGACGATGCGTACGCACTACCGTGGTCAGCATTCAAGCACTTGATGAACGAGAAGTACCGTCCCAGAACCGAGGTCAATAAGCTCAAGACAGAACTTAGAGGGTTACGAACCCAAGGATTTGATATTACCACGTACGAAAGATGATTCACAGAATTGTGCCTATTGTGTCCGGGAGCATTCGAAGATGAGGAAGAGAAGATCGACGCGTTTGTGAAAGGATTACCGGAAAGAATCCAAGAAGATATAAGTTCACACGAGCCCACCTCCATACAACAGGCATGTAGAATGGCTCACAAACTAGTGAACCAGATTGAAGAAAGAATTAAAGAACAGACTGCTGAAGAGGCCAATGTGAAGCAAGTCAAAAGAAAGTGGGAGGAAAACGGTGATAAGAATCACCAATACAACAACAACAGCAATTATAACAATAATCGCAACAACTATCCTAACAATCGCAACATCAATCGCAACTACAACAAACGGCCCAACAACAACAACAACAACAACAACAACAACAACAACAACAACAACAACCACAACAATCATCTTAACAACAATAATAACCGCAACAACAACAACAATCAGAAGCAGCTATGCCAAAGGTGTGAAAAGTATCACTCGGGGTTCTGCACCAAATTTTGCAACAAGTGTAAAAGAAATGGTCATAGCGCGGCGAAGTGTGATGTCTACGGACCAGGGGTTAACAGAACGAAAGGAACAAATGGTGTCGGAACGAGTAACGGCGGAGCAAGTAGTGTCGGAGCAAGTTATGCCAATGTAGTTTGTTATAAATGTGGAAAACCGGGCCACATTATTAGAAATTGCCCGAACCAGGAGAACACGAATGGACAAGGCCGCGAAAGAGTTTTCAATATTAATGCGGCAGAGGCACAGGAAGACCCGGAGCTTGTTACGGGTACATTTCTTATTGACAATAAATCTGCTTACGTTTTATTTGATTCGGGTGCGGATAGAAGCTATATGAGTAGAGATTTTTGTGCTAAATTAAGTTGTCCATTGACGCCTTTGGATAGTAAATTTTTACTCGAATTAGCAAATGGTAAATTAATTTCAGCAGATAATATATGTCGGAATCGTGAAATTAAACTGGTTAGCGAAACATTTAAGATTGATTTGATACCAGTAGAGTTAGGGAGTTTTGATGTGATAATCGGTATGGACTGGTTGAAAGAAGTGAAAGCGGAGATCGTTTGTTACAAAAATGCAATTCGCATTATACGAGAAAAAGGAAAACCCTTAATGGTGTACGGAGAAAAGGGCAACACGAAGCTACATCTTATTAGTAATTTGAAGGCACAAAAACTAATAAGAAAAGGTTGCTATGCTGTTCTAGCACACGTCGAGAAAGTACAAACTGAAGAAAAGAGCATCAATGATGTTCCCGTCGCAAAAGAATTTCCTGATGTATTTCTGAAAGAATTACCGGGATTACCCCCACATCGATCCGTTGAATTTCAAATAGATCTTGTACCAGGAGCTGCACCAATAGCTCGTGCTCCTTACAGACTCGCACCCAGCGAGATGAAAGAACTACAAAGCCAATTACAAGAACTTTTAGAGCGTGGTTTCATTCGACCAAGCACATCACCGTGGGGAGCTCCTGTTTTGTTTGTCAAGAAGAAAGATGGTACATTCAGGTTGTGTATCGACTACCGAGAGTTGAACAAACTTACCATCAAGAACCGCTACCCACTACCGAGAATCGATAACTTATTTGATCAACTACAAGGCTCGTCTGTTTATTCAAAGATTGACTTACGTTCCGGGTATCATCAAATGTGGGTGAAAGAAGATGATATTCCAAAGACTGCTTTCAGAACACGTTACGGTCATTACGAGTTTATGGTCATGCTGTTTGGTTTAACTAATGCACCAGCTGTGTTCATGGACCTTATGAACCGAGTGTGTGGACCATACCTTGACAAGTTTGTCATTGTTTTCATTGATGACATACTTATTTACTCAAAGAATGACCAAGAACACGGTGAACATTTGAGAAAGGTGTTAGAAGTATTGAGGAAGGAAGAATTGTACACTAAGTTTTCAAAGTGTGCATTTTGGTTGGAAGAAGTTCAATTCCTCGGTCACATAGTGAACAAAGAAGGTATTAAGGTGGATCCGGCAAAGATAGAAACTGTTGAAAAGTGGGAAACCCCGAAAACTCCGAACCACATACGCCAGTTTTTAGGACTAGCTGGTTACTACAGAAGGTTCATCCAAGACTTTTCCAGAATAGCAAAACCCTTGACTGCATTAACGTATAAAGGGAAGAAATTTGAATGGAATGATGAACAAGAGAAAGCGTTTCAGTTATTGAAGAAAAAGCTAACTACGGCACCTATATTGTCATTGCCTGAAGGGAATGATGATTTTGTGATTTATTGTGATGCATCAAAGCAAGGTCTCGGTTGTGTATTAATGCAACGAACGAAGGTGATTGCTTATGCGTCTAGACAATTGAAGATTCACGAACAAAATTATACGACGCATGATTTGGAATTAGGCGCGGTTGTTTTTGCATTAAAGACTTGGAGGCACTACTTATATGGGGTCAAAAGTATTATATATACCGACCACAAAAGTCTTCAACACATATTTAATCAGAAACAACTGAATATGAGGCAGCGTAGGTGGATTGAATTATTGAATGATTACAACTTTGAGATTCGTTACCACCCGGGGAAGGCAAATGTGGTAGCCGATGCCTTGAGCAGGAAGGACAGAGAACCCATTCGAGTAAAATCTATGAATATAATGATTCATAATAACATTACTACTCAAATAAAGGAGGCGCAACAAGGAGTTTTAAAAGAGGGAAATTTAAAGGATGAAATATCCAAAGGATCGGAGAAGCATCTTAATATTCGAGAAGACGGAACCAGGTATAGGGCTGAAAGGATTTGGGTACCAAAATTTGGAGATATGAGAGAAATGGTACTTAGAGAAGCTCATAAAACCAGATACTCAATACATCCTGGAACGGGGAAGATGTACAAGGATCTCAAGAAACATTTTTGGTGGCCGGGTATGAAAGCTGATGTTGCTAAATACGTAGGAGAATGTTTGACGTGTTCTAAGGTCAAAGCTGAGCATCAGAAACCATCAGGTCTACTTCAAAAATCCGAAATCCCGGAATGGAAATGGGAAAACATTACCATGGATTTCATCACTAAATTGCCAAGGACTGCAAGTGGTTTTGATACTATTTGGGTAATAGTTGATCGTCTCACCAAATCAGCACACTTCCTGCCAATAAGAGAAGATGACAAGATGGAGAAGTTAGCACGACTGTATTTGAAGGAAGTCGTCTCCAGACATGGAATACCAATCTCTATTATCTCTGATAGGGATGGCAGATTTATTTCAAGATTCTGGCAGACATTACAGCAAGCATTAGGAACTCGTCTAGACATGAGTACTGCCTATCATCCACAAACTGATGGGTAGAGCGAAAGGACGATACAAACGCTTGAAGACATGCTACGAGCATGTGTTATTGATTTCGGAAACAGTTAGGATCGACATCTACCATTAGCAGAATTTTCCTACAACAACAGCTACCATTCAAGCATTGAGATGGCGCCGTTTGAAGCACTTTATGGTAGAAAGTGCAGGTCTCCGATTTGTTGGAGTGAAGTGGGGGATAGACAGATTACGGGTCCGGAGATTATACAAGAAACTACCGAGAAGATCATCCAAATTCAACAACGGTTGAAAACCGCCCAAAGTCGACAAAAGAGCTACGCTGACATTAAAAGAAAAGATATAGAATTTGAAATTGGAGAGATGGTCATGCTTAAAGTTGCACCTTGGAAAGGCGTTGTTCGATTTGGTAAACGAGGGAAATTAAATCCAAGGTATATTGGACCATTCAAGATTATTGATCGTATCGGACCAGTAGCTTACCGACTAGAGTTACCTCAACAACTCGCGGCTGTACATAACACTTTCCACGTCTCGAATTTAAAGAAATGTTTTGCTAAAGAAGATCTCACTATTCCGTTAGATGAAATCCAAATCAACGAAAAACTTCAATTCATCGAAGAACCCGTCGAAATAATGGATCGTGAGGTTAAAAGAATTAAGCAAAACAAGATACCAATTGTTAAGGTTCGATGGAATGCTCGTAGAGGACCCGAGTTCACCTGGGAGCGTGAAGATCAGATGAAGAAGAAATACCCGCATCTATTTCCAGAAGATTCGTCAACACCTTCAACAGCTTAAAATTTCGGGACGAAATTTATTTAACGGGTAGGTACTGTAGTGACCCGAACTTTTCCATGTTTATATATATTAATTGAGATTGATATTTACATAATTAAATGTTTCCAACATGTTAAGCAATCAAACTTGTTAAGACTTGATTAATTGAAATATGTTTCATATAGACAATTGACCACCCAAGTTGACCGGTGATTCACGAACGTTAAAACTTGTAAAAACTATATGATGACATATATATGGATATATATATAGTTAACATGATACTATGATAAGTAAACATATCATTAAGTATATTAACAATGAACTACATATGTAAAAACAAGACTACTAACTTAATGATTTTTAAACGAGACATATATGTAACGATTATCGTTGTAAAGACATTTAATGTATATATATCATATTAAGAGATATTCATACATGATAATATCATGATAATATAATAATTTAAAATCTCATTTGATATTATAAACATTGGGTTAACAACATTTAACAAGATCGTTAACCTAAAGGTTTCAAAACAACACTTACATGTAACGACTAACGATGACTTAACGACTCAGTTAAAATGTATATACATGTAGTGTTTTAATATGTATTTATACACTTTTGAAAGACTTCAATACACTTATCAAAATACTTCTACTTAACAAAAATGCTTACAATTACATCCTCGTTCAGTTTCATCAACAATTCTACTCGTATGCACCCGTATTCGTACTCGTACAATACACAGCTTTTAGATGTATGTAATATTGGTATATACACTCCAATGATCAGCTCTTAGCAGCCCATGTGAGTCACCTAACACATGTGGGAACCATCATTTGGCAACTAGCATGAAATATCTCATAAAATTACAAAAATATGAGTAATCATTCATGACTTATTTACATGAAAACAAAATTACATATCCTTTATATCTAATCCATACACCAACGACCAAAAACACCTACAAACACTTTCATTCTTCAATTTTCTTCATCAAATTGATCTCTCTCAAGTTCTATCTTCAAGTTCTAAGTGTTCTTCATAAATTCCAAAAGTTCTAGTTTCATAAAATCAAGAATACTTTCAAGTTTGCTAGCTCACTTCCAATCTTGTAAGGTGATCATCCAACCTCAAGAAATCTTTGTTTCTTACAGTAGGTTATCATTCTAATACAAGGTAATAATCATATTCAAACTTTGGTTCAATTTCTATAACTATAACAATCTTATTTCAAGTGATGATCTTACTTGAACTTGTTTTCGTGTCATGATTCTGCTTCAAGAACTTCGAGCCATCCAAGGATCCATTGAAGCTAGATCCATTTTTCTATTTTCCAGTAGTTTTATCCAAGGAACTTAAGGTAGTAATGATGTTCATAACATCATTCGATTCATACATATAAAGCTATCTTATTCGAAGGTTTAAACTTGTAATCACTAGAACATAGTTTAGTTAATTCTAAACTTGTTCGCAAACAAAAGTTAATCCTTCTAACTTAACTTTTAAAATCAACTAAACACATGTTCTATATCTATATGATATGCTAACTTAATGATTTAAAACCTGGAAACACGAAAAACACCGTAAAACCGGATTTACGCCGTCGTAGTAACACCGCTGGCTGTTTTGGGTTAGTTAATTAAAAACTATGATAAACTTTGATTTTAAAGTTGTTATTCTGAGAAAATGATTTTTATTATGAACATGAAACTATATCCAAAAATTATGATTAAACTCAAAGTGGAAGTATGTTTTCTAAAATGGTCATCTAGACGTCGTTCTTTCGACTGAAATGACTACCTTTACAAAAACGACTTGTAACTTATTTTTCCGACTATAAACCTATACTTTTCTGTTTAGATTCATAAAATAGAGTTCAATATGAAACCATAGCAATTTGATTCACTCAAAACGGATTTAAAATGAAGAAGTTATGGGTAAAATAAGATTGGATAATTTTTCTCATTTTAGCTACGTGAAAATTGGTAACAAATCTATTCCAACCATAACTTAATCAACTTGTATTGTATATTATGTAATCTTGAGATACCATAGACACGTATACAATGTTTCGACCTATCATGTCGACACATCTATATATATTTCGGAACAACCATAGACACTCTATATGTGAATGTTGGAGTTAGCTATACAGGGTTGAGGTTGATTCCAAAATATATATAGTTTGAGTTGTGATCAATACTGAGATACGTATACACTGGGTCGTGGATTGATTCAAGATAATATTTATCGATTTATTTCTGTACATCTAATTGTGGACAACTAGTTGTAGGTTACTAACGAGGACAGCTGACTTAATAAACTTAAAACATCAAAATATATTAAAAGTGTTGTAAATATATTTTGAACATACTTTGATATATATGTATATATTGTTATAGGTTCGTGAATCAACCAGTGGCCAAGTCTTACTTCCCGACGAAGTAAAAATCTGTGAAAGTGAGTTATAGTCCCACTTTTAAAATCTAATATTTTTGGGATGAGAATACATGCAGGTTTTATAAATGTTTTACAAAATAGACACAAGTACGTGAAACTACATTCTATGGTTGAATTATCGAAATCGAATATGCACCTTTTTAATAAGTCTGGTAATCTAAGAATTAGGGAACAGACACCCTAATTGACGCGAATCCTAAAGATAGATCTATTGGGCCTAACAAACCCCATCCAAAGTACCGGATGCTTTAGTACTTCGAAATTTATATCATATCCGAAGGGTGTCCCGGAATGATGGGGATATTCTTATATATGCATCTTGTTAATGTCGGTTACCAGGTGTTCACCATATGAATGATTTTTATCTCTATGTATGGGATGTGTATTGAAATATGAAATCTTGTGGTCTATTGTTACGATTTGATATATATAGGTTAAACCTATAACTCACCAACATTTTTGTTGACGTTTAAAGCATGTTTATTCTCAGGTGAATATTAAGAGCTTCCGCTGTTGCATACTAAAATAAGGACAAGATTTGGAGTCCATGTTTGTATGATATTGTGTAAAAACTGCATTCAAGAAACTGATTTCGATGTAACATATTTGTATTGTAAACCATTATGTAATGGTCGTGTGTAAACAGGATATTTTAGATTATCATTATTTGATAATCTACGTAAAGCTTTTTAAACCTTTATTTATGAAATAAAGGTTATGGTTTGTTTTAAAAATGAATGCAGTCTTTGAAAAACGTCTCATATAGAGGTCAAAATCTCGCAACGAAATCAATTAATATGGAACGTTTTTAATCAATAAGAACGGGACATTTCAACTTGTAGGAGACGGGTCGGACCGGGGATTGGTTAGTGCCTAGGATTAGGTTAACTTACTATGCGCTAATTGTTTTGTGTTGTGTTTTGCAATCATCAAGCGAGATAGACGTTGTACTAGCGAGTTAATGCAACGTGCTCGCGTAACAATGATTAGCTACCATTGTTACGGGTTCAAATCGTGTCAAACAAGCGATGTACAACGATTGTTGAGCAAGATGGGGCAGTGTGAGATATATATATATATATATATATATATATACTTTGTGTTATGTCCTTTCGTTTCATTGTTTAACCGATTTCCGTTTTATAGTATGAAGATGAGAAACGGACCCGAGAACCATGAAGGAGGTACGAGCGAGGACCTCGAGTTTACGGCCAAGGTTGAGGCCATTATTAAAAAGCAAAGAGCGGAATTTCATGAGGATGTCCGAAAGGTTTTCCAAGAATCGGTTGATGGGCAAGTAACCGAGTTAATCAATGAGCGAATGAATGCCGCAATTGAAGAGGCATTAGAAGCTAAAAACATTCATCCTCGGGGCGAAGGGGGTGATGGTAGTGGTGGGCATGGAAGGCGAGACTTCCATTACAAAAATTTCAAGGATGCTCAACCTCCCATGTTTAATGGAGTAAGGGATCCGTTGAGAAGCACATGTTAGATCTCCGACATCGAGGGGGCCTTTCGTACCGCCGAATGTCCTCTCGAGAAGAAAACGAGGTACGGTTCTAGTATGTTGTGTGAAGAGGCAAAGTTGTAGTGGGACGATAAGATTAAGTTGTATGGTGAAGAGCAATGTATAGGCTTGACATGGGATGAGTTTAAAAAGGAGTTCTTTGATGAATATCGGACTCCATTCGATCTTAACAAAATCCTGGACGAGTTGCGCGATTTTCGACAAGGTTCGATGGACTTGGTTACTCTCAAGTCTACCTTCTTGTCAAAGACTCGTTTTTGTCCAGAGTATATAGGTGGTGACCGAATGTTGATGCTAGATTTTTATCCTACACTAAGCGATGAGTTGAAGCGTAAGATTAGTCGGGGAATGACTAAGTCTTTTGATGAATTGTTTGAGTTAGCCCAGGGTTTCGAGCCGGAGGTTCCAAAAAGAAGCGATTTATCTTTTTCTAAGAGAAAATTTGAAGGTTCAAGTCATTCGAGCTTTTCAAGCAGAAAGAGCAAGATCAAGAAGGGTTTCGAAAGTGTCAATAGCGTGAAGAAGAGTGCTTCTGGGGGTTTTTCTTATACATGCTACAATTGTGGACAAATGGGCCATATGGCTCGTGATTGTCCGAACCCATCTTCCGGAAACAACCTCACATGTTTCAATTGCCAAAAGCAAGGACACCGAAAGTTGGAGTGTCCCGATTTGAACACCGATCATGTTAAACGGTTAGAGAAGGCAGCAGGTACGGCTCTGGGATGAAATTACTTAATGACCCATGATGAGGCCAAGCAATCAAACAAAGTTGTCTCAGGTACTTTCATGGTTAACTCTAATCCGGCAAGGATCATATTTGATAGCGGTGCTAATTTATCGTTTGTTTCTCCAAGTTTTGTGTCTAAGCTTGATAAACCGCTAGCTAAGTTAAGTCATCCGGTAGAAGTGGAAATAGCGGAGGGTAAGACGGTGCTAAGGGTTGATGTGTGTAATGATTGTGATATTGTGTTTGGTTCCGAAACGTTTAAAATTGATCTTATCCTGATGACCTTGGGTGAATTTGATATTGTCACTGGTATGGATTAGCTCGATCGTTATAGAGCCGATATTGCATGCCATGAAAAATCTATTCGTGTGAAGACCCCAAGTGGGGGAGAGTTAATTATTCATGGCGAGAGACGGAGAAGACTTGTGCCATTATGCACTTATGCATGGGCACATCGTTTTCTTGTTAGTGGTGGCATGACTTTTCTTGCCCATGTAGTTGATACTCGTGAAGAGCCACCACCCATTCATGAAATTCCGGTGGTTAATGAATTCGAAGACGTTTTTCCGGATGAATTGCCGGGTGTTCCGGCGAAAAGACAAGTTGAATTTCGCATTGAGTTGGTTCCGGGGGCTACTCCCATTGCTAAAACTCCTTATCGTTTAGCACCAATGGAAATACAAGAGTTGTTAAATCAAACCCAAGAATTACTTGAAATGGGGTTTATTCGACCGAGTGCTTCTCCATGGGGTGCTCCGGTTTTATTCGTAAAGAAGAAGGATGGTAGTATGCGGATGTTCATTGATTATCGTGAGTTGAACAAGGTGACAATCAAGAATCGTTATCCATTGCCTCGGATTAAAGATTTTTTTGATAAACTCCAAGGCGCGAATTACTTTTCTAAAACCGACTTACGGTCCGGCTATCACCAAATGCGGGTCCGTGAGGAAGATATTGAGAAAACGGCCTTTCGAACGCGTTATGGGCATTTTGAGTTTGTAGTTATGCCTTTTGGTCTTACGAATGCACCGGCGACATTCATGGATCTTATGAACCGAGTGTGCCAACCGATGTTGGACAAGTCGGTGATTGTGTTCATTGACTACATACTTGTCTATTCAAAGAGTATGAAGGAACATGAACATCATTTGCGTGGTGTGTTGAAGATGTTGCAGAAGGAGAAGTTATATGCAAAATTCTCCAAATGTGAATTTTGGCTAAGGGAAGTTCAATTCCTTGGCCATATTGTGAACAAGGATGGTATTCAAGTAGATCCGGGGAAGATTGAGACGGTGAAAAGTTGGGGACGACTGACTACGCCTACGGAAATTCGAAGTTTTTTCGGATTGGCCGGTTATTACCGTCGGTTTATCCAAGGCTTTTCTAAGATCGCTTCTCCATTGACGAAATTGACGAGAAAGAACGCGAGATTTAATTGGGAGAACGAGCAAGAAATTACTTTTCAATTGTTAAAAGAGAAGTTATGTCAAGCTCCGGTGTTAGTGTTGCCGGAAGGTGTAGAAGACATGACGGTTTATTGTGATGCGTCTTTAAATGGGCTCGAGTGTGTTCTAATGCAAAGAGGTAAAGTCATCGCTTATGCCTCTCGACAATTAAAGGAACACGAAACGAGATATCCGACTCATGATCTTGAGTTGGCGGCGGTTGTTCATGCGTTGAAAATTTGGCGCCATTACTTGTATGGTGTCAAGTGTACCATTTATTCGGATCACAAGAGCTTAAAACATCTTTTTGATCAACGAGATTTGAATTATCATCAACGTAGATGGATGGATGTGGTGAAAGACTATGATTGTGAAATACTTTATCATCCGGGTAAGGCGAATGTGGTCGCGAATGCGTTAAATCGACAGAGTCAATATCCGGCGATACGAGTAGGATCGTTACGCATGATTATTACTAACGATTTCCTTGTAAAGCTCGGTGAGATTCAAATTGAAGCTTTTGTTAACAATAAGCATGAGGAATGAATCGTGGGATAAACAGAGTCTATTACTTTAGGTCCGCATGGTTTGTTATCCTTTCAAGGACGAGTGTGGGTGCCTAGAATGGGAGATTTCCGACGAGTGCTACTTGATGAAGCACATAAGTCAAAGTATTCCATTCATCCGGGCGCGACGAAAATGTATCTTGATTTGAAGAAAGAGTATTGGTGGCACGGCATGAAACTTGATGTCGTAAAGTATGTTGAACAATGTGTCACGTGTTTGCAAGTTAAGGCCGAGCACCAAAAGCTTTATGGTAAGTTACAACCGTTGGAAGTCCCGAAATGGAAATGGGAGCACATTACCATGGATTTCATTACAAAGTTACCAAAGACGACGAGAACCCAATTTGTTTCGATTTGGGTGATAGTTGATCGGTTGACCAAAAGTGCCTTGTTTCTTCCCATTCGGGAAACGATATCGCCGGAGACTTTGGCTATAATATTTATCAAGGAAGTGATATCGAGACATGGGGTTCCTATATCTATTATTTTGGTTCGAGATACTCATTTCTCATCTCGGTTTTGGAATAAGTTTCATGAAGATATGGGTACAAAATTGAGAATGAGCATGGCGTACCATCCTCAAACCGACTGTCAAACCGAACGTACGAATCAAACATTGGAGGATATGTTACGGGCGTGTATTATTGATTTCGGCGGTAGTTGGGATGAGCATTTGCCTTTGGTGAAATTCTCGTACAATAATAGTTATCATACTAGTATCGGGATGCCACCTTCTGATATGCTTTATGGGCGAAGGTGTCGAACTCCGATTTGTTGGGGTGAAGTGGGTCAAAGAGAAATCGGGAGTACCGATTTGGTTTTGGAGACGAATAGCAAGATTGAGATGATTCGGACTCATTTGAAAGCTGCTCAAGATAGACAAAAATCGTATGCCGACAAATGTAGGCGATTGATTGAGTTCCAAGAAGGTGACATGGTGATGCTTAAGGTTTCGCAATGGAAGGGTATTATTCGGTTTAGAAAATGGGGAAAGTTAGCTCCTCGGTTTATTGGGACATTTAAGATTTTAGCTCGTGTTGGTGAAGTTGCGTATCGCTTGGAATTACCCGAAGAGCTTGCGGGGATCTATAATACATTTCATGTTTCCCATCTCCGTAAGTGTCTTGCGGATGATTCTTCATGGATGCCATTAGACGAAATTGAGCTAAACAACAAGTTAGAGTATGTTGAGGAGCCGATTGCGATACTCGACGAAAAGGTGAAAATATTGAGAAATAAAGAGGTGAGAACTTTTAAGGTTCAATGGCATCGTAGTAAGGGTTCTGAGTTTACATGGGAATCCGAAGAGTTTGTTTTGGTGTATCTTCCTGCTTGTCATGCGGCTTGGATTGCGAGGATGCAATCCGGTACAAGTGGGGGAGAGTTGTAAGATCCGGTTTTCTCAGATGTATGGGACGCCGTCCAGAAGTGTGTGACGCCGTCCAATTATATAGGGCTGGATGCCGTCCAGTTGAACTGGCGGGCCAGTTGTGTTCTTTTAGATATTTTAATGGGGGTAGTTTGGTCTTTTCATTTTGTGCACGAATTTAAGGCTCTAGATCAGTTTTTGGATCACCATTTACTCCATCTTCAACTACCACATCTCTTCCACATCAATTTAGAGAGAGAAAGGGGTTTCTAGAGTGAGAGAGCTCAAATCAAGGGAGAAGAAGGTCGAATCGGGGTTTAGTGCGAGTTCTAAAGTTGTTCATCTAGTCCCTAACTACATTTTGATTGTAGTGGTAAGTCTTAACCTTGATTTCCTTGTTTTAAGTGTTTAAGGGTTGGGTTTGGGTGTAGTGCCCCGTCCTAATCCATCCGGACGAAGTCTTCAACATTTGGTAGCATTGCGATGAACAGACCGCTATATGCCATGAATGACTCCATGTAATATCTTTAAAATGAGCAAATGCACAGCGGAAGATTTCTTTCATACCTGAGAATAAACATGCTTTAAAGTGTCAACCAAAAGGTTGGTGAGTTCATAGGTTTATTGTAAACAATAAAATTTAGTGATTTTGATAGACCGCAAGATTTAAATACTGCATGGTACAAATGGGCCCGAATCCTATACCCACCTGTAATGTACATGCGATATCTTTTAAATACAGTACACCTTTCTCGTGTACAAAATCATCTTTCATAAATCTTAGTAACCGTACACATATCTCGTGCACAAAAATAACATACACATAACCTGTGTATAAAATCATTCTCTCGATACATAACATTCACTTCAATTGGTGGCAGTTATCATGTCCACATAATTCAATGGTGGCAATTATCATATCTACATAGTTCAATGGTGGCAATTATCATGTCCACATAATTCAATGGTGGCAATTATCATGTCCACATAATTCAATAATAATCCGCAGAACTTCTGTATGCATAATAATTCATTCGAGGAATGTTTTGCTTGTGTCTATCTCGTCAAACATTTATAAAAGCATTTCATGTATTCGCAGTTCAAAATATATTTCAAACGCATTTAATAAAGAAGTTGAAAAAATAGCGCATGTATTCTCAGTCCCAAAAATGTAAAGAGTAAAAGGGAGCAAATGAACTCACCATACTGTATTTTGTATTAAAAATACATATGACGTCATTTAACAAGTGTAGGGTTGACCTTGGATTCACGAACCTATATTATTCATATATATATTAAATCATGTATTTGTAGTCGAACAAATATATATTATTGTTAGTAATATAACTTTTATATTAATAACCTATATTCATTATATATAAAATATTAAATTTTGTTATGTTATATGTAAGAACTATATATATATATATATATATATATATATATATACACACATATATATATATTATTTGTTTGTTAAAAATAGTAATTATAATAATACTTTCATAATCTTAGTAATGGGAAAAATAATAATTGTATTAATACTTTGTATTACTAATAAAGGTAATAATGTTAATAATAACTCTATTAATGATGATAATAATATGATATTAATACTAATACTTGTAAAAATATTAATTTTACTGTTAATGATAGTCATGATACTGATTTTAGTAATTACATAATAATAATACTTGGGATAATATAAATAATATTACTTATGTTAATTTTATTCATAAGAAGATATTAATACAATATCTATGAAAATAATAATAATAATAATAATAATAATAATAATAATAATAATAATAATAATAATAATAATAATAGCTACCTCTCTAAAAGCCTTCCAAAAAGAAAATGGCAGAGACGAGGCTCGAACCCGAGACCTCTCGATTAAACATAAACACCTAAACCATCCGTCCGTCTGATCTTTTCTGTTATTTTTACCATACCAATTCTTTTAACCCATTTTCTGTTTCTACCTTCTTCATCATTAACCCATTTCATGATCATCATCACTCTAGTTTCTATCATTATTATTTTCATAATCGTCATTATCATAATTCTTAACATAATCTTAAACTAACATCATCTTCAACATCCATCATACCTAGTTCATTATCTTCATCATCATCGAAATCATCTTCTATCATCATACTTATATAACCCGTTCATCATCATTGTAGCCAATACCATTATTATAATCTAATCATAATCCATATCCTCAACTATTAATATCATCGACTTAATCATCATCTTTACCATTTTACATATATCATCATACTTGGATTCGAAAAAAAAATGTATAATTCAAGCTCTGTGGGCTTTTGTGAATCGAAGCAGCCCTTAAATACAAATAAATGAGCCCATATTTATTTGTAGTCTCTTATTTTGATGAAGCCCACGCAATAGTTTAACCAAGCCCAATATAAAATGGAAATATCCACTTAACTAATTCATCGATCCAGAGGAAAAATAATTCATAAACTGCTAACAGTAATCGAGTATTAACCGTCGGGTTTCTTGTTGGTTGGGTTTTGTACAGCAACTTGAAATATCAAACCGATAAAAAATATAGAATAAAAGCGGTGCAGTAGCTGAAGTAATATTTAAGATATGCAGCGGTTTTGGTGGGGTTCATCCGAAATAGCAACAACACGTCATTCTCTTAACACTATAATTCAATCCCTAATCATCATTCTTTATTAAAGCAAATGGGTTGTGGGGTTCGGTTTTAATAAGGAAACAACAAACACCATTTTTAACTTACAACTCACCATTCCATTATTATTGTTATTCGTTAAGTTAGAAACAAAACAATTCATGGGTGTGCCTAATTGGATACTTTCTCTTTTACAGCTCATCATCCAACCTAATTACTATATTTATCACTACGCATAATTATTGTAGCTTCATTTATATCCTTTACGTTTAACAACAGAAAATAATACGTACTGCAGTAGCAACAGCCAAAGTCGAGCAACATTTGTAGGTGGTCTCGAGAAGTTTATAAGTGGGTTTGATCAAAAACAAGAAGTAGTTGTAGTAGTTCGCAGGTAGTGATGATTTGATGATAGTGGCGTTGGTAAGGTCATCGAAATCGAAACAGATATATGGTGTTGTCGTGGATTGATTGTTCACGAGGTAAAAAAAATGAAGAGAGGGAAAGGGAGAAGAGAGAGAAACGGTTTTGATTTGCTACTTCTTGGTGGTTATGGTTTCGAGGAGAAAAAGGATTAAGCGGGGTATATGTAACGAGCAAAAGGATTTGAGGGTGATGAAAGTTTCATCAAGAAGGTGATGGTGATCGAGAAGAAAAGTGAAATGGTGTGTTTTAAGTTGTCATGGTGGTGATCAAAAGAAACACAAATGAATATAGCAGGTGATGATGAGGTTTCATATAACTCATGTAAGTGTATATGTATACATATATAATTAGCTAGGTAAGGTTATATAATGATGGTGAATTAAGTGTGGTTTTAAGGGTGGCGAAATGGTGTTGTTGCCAAAACCATAATATGATGTATGTATATGAATATTCCAAGTCATCTAAGTTTAATTCATGAATTCTTTTATTTCATTATTGTTTGATGCTGTATCAATAATCAATCGAGTTTGTATTGTAGTGATGAGGACATCGACATGTAACAAGAATCAGACAGGAAGTACAGAATTTCCAATCAGGAGAAATAAAAATATTTAACAGATAGCTACATTCAACTGACTTTGTATTGAAGTGTGGATTTGGATTTGATATGTAGCAGATCAGAAAGAAGAGGACAGAAGAAAGAAGTAAGAGTACATAAAGCGTGAGCACAATGGGTGACAGAATTTGGATTGTTCCTGTGATTAAATTCTGATTGGTACTAAATGAATCAATTATCTACAGCATTGAAAAGGATCGACATCTGAATATGCTCCTGTGTTTAGATTTATATATATATATCAGATATGATTTAAAAAAATGCGTATAACTCTGTAATTATATAAGTATATAGCTGTATTTATATATATGTATATCTATATATGTATTTTCATATGTATATAACAGTATTTTGTATATTTATATGTATTTATATATATCTGTGATAATATACTTGTTTATGTAATTTAATTTTAACTAATATTAATAATTGTTAATATATTAATGATAATAATGTTGTTAACATTTGTAATAATAAGAATACTAATATTAATAACAATAATAATAGAAATAATAATAGGTTTAATATGAAAATGATAATATCATGATTTACGATACTAAATTATATATTTAAAATAAAAATAATAATTTTAATAGTAGTGATATTAATATTATTAATGATAATAATAATATTAATAATAACAATATTATAACAATTTATATATATGTGTCAATTTCATATTATAGATTATATACATTTCAAATGATATTAATAATACTAGTATTGACATTAATATTGAAAGTAATGGCAATATTATTATAATATCTATAGTTATACATGTATTACATATATGTATTATTACTAATGTAATATTTATTATTCATATAGTATATCCTATAATAACTTTTATTTATTATCCATTATTTCTAAGATTACATTATATTAGACATCACATATATTTATAATTAGATTCACTTTTGATAATAACTTAATGATTTTATTTTATTATTTTATATTTTCATTTATGTATGTATATATATATATATATATATATATATATATATATATATATATATATATATATATATATATATATATATATAATTACATATTACTTACAAAACAATTTGTTCGTGAATCATCGGGGATGGTCAAAGGGTAATTGACTACATGAATATAATTTCAGAAATTTTGAGATTCAACATTACAGACTTTGCTTATCATGTCGGAATCATATACAGATTTAAGTTTAAATTTGGTCGAAAATTTCCGGGTCACTACAGTACCTACCCGTTAAAGAAATTTCGTCCCCGAAATTTGATCGAGGTCGTCATGGCTAACAATAAGAATGTTGTTGTGACGATTATAGAGTTTTATCATGTTTAAGAAGTATGGATAAAATACTTCAATTACTCGAAGCGTATGAGGGGAGTTATCGTAAATGAATAAAATAATATTATAGTGATTCGTCATATCTTTTGACGTAGACAGGTTGATTTCCGGAGTTCAAGAGATTTGGGAAAGATCTTAGTAATAAAATTTGATTCTTCGATAATTAAGGAAATTAGGATCCACTTTAAATGCGATCATCCGTTTTGATTGCTTTGTCGGATATTTTTCTATAAATTCACCCCCTTCGTTTCCTTACAACTCATATCTTCTATTCTTTCTCCCCAAATTCATACTTTTTAGCATTCGCCCACATGCTTCATCCAGTTCTGATTCTTGATATACTCCTAGATTTCATATCTATCATTCTTCTTTTTCATCTACCACCGGAGGAATCTATTCACTTCTATTATACTCTTGGTTTTATAGTGTTTTTAGTTCTCCCGTGCCTTTACATGGCAATACGTATTGATATGCACGGTTTGTAATTTATGGGTTATTGTCGAGCTTTAAATTTTCTTTTATAATTATGAGCTATTTGCCTTTTTATTCTCTTCTCGACTCTAAGTACAACAAGTAGTGGTCCAGAATTCGTAGGTATGGAGTTTCGAATGAACATGACTAATGTTCTATGAGGGAGATTGTTATAGCACGATCTTGTTTGGTTAAATTACCAGGATTCAAGGAAAAAGATAGAACTATCAAGAAGTTATATTCTTGATATGTTTGGAGATTAGATAAAATGTAAGAGTCGTGTAACATGGCACATGATGATGGTACTGTGAATCATCACGTTTAATTAGAAACTCAGCATGACTTAGTGTAATATAATCATGTTGATCAAGTGTCATTATATTATACTAACTCATGCACCAGTTTCCAACACTACTTCAAAAACATTTATATTTTAAATTCGAAGGTTCGAAGAATATAGAAACTAAAACAGTTTCCTTTTATAATATAATACGGATAGAGCAGAGAGATAATTAATATCGAACGAGAATATTTATGAAAATATCTTGAGAAATATTGCGGATATTAATAAAGAAAGGTACGATGATAACTTAGAATTTCTAATATCGATGGATGATGATGAAGATTTGTCTGCAAAGGTTTAGAATAAGGAGTAAGGTGTTTGATAACGATTTCCATAGACACTGAATCATTTGGATCCTTTGAAGGTAGATTTCGTCCTTGTGATTTGTCCACGGTTTCCTTCATAGTTTGCTCAATCCATTTTCCAGTTCCAACTTTTCTGAGTTTTTGCCAACATACTATTCTTTATCATCAAACTTTTGGCCGTTAAGGTCGTTTACAGTTTTTGCTGCTTCATTCAGCTTTTTAAACATTTCGAGTATTGATTCGCAGACTGGGTGCTTTTTGGAATTTCAGAATGGGAGGTCGTAATGCTAAGAGATAAAGGTTATATGTATACATATAACTGTTGATGTAGACATGCTGCGAGATTTCAAAATACTGATTGCTGATTCCCGATTATTGGTATGGCAATTCTCGTTACAAGATGCGGATGAATATATGATAGGATTTTGATGAACGGATATAATGGTTCCTCAGAGAGACTTAAGCCAATGAGTAATGAATTTGGTGGTAAGTTTACTGCTAATGTGGTGGGATATATACGATTCCCCGGTAACGATGATGAAAGGAAAACTTATATATCAAAGTTATAATAAGACTAATCCAAATGAATGTCGAAGTTGACTTGCTGGAGCTGTGACAAAATTGGCTAATTTGGAAAGGAATTGCAAAGTTATTTTCGGTAATAACAACGCTAAAAGAGCTAGCACAGATACGTGTTAAACATTTACTCAAGTTCCGAATGTTTTCAGGTGTATAACTATATGCATCGATCTTTTCTTCCGTAGATGAAGTGCGGTTGGCTTATCATCTCGATTGAGGTGTTTTCAAGAATTATGAAAGGTTTGAATACAAATTGTAATCATCAAGATACAAATGAGGTTTAAGATGAAATCAAGTGGCAACCTTGAAGAATTGTTTAGTTTCATATGTTATAATCAATATTTTAATTCATTTTAATTGTCCACTGTTGATAGTCCTCAGTTGATTAGTCCACAGTTAGCTAGGAACAATTAGCTAGGATTTTGTTAGCGTGGATTCTTAACAAAATTTCTCATAGTTAATTTGTTTGTTTCTAACAAATTTTATTTTGTCCAATGTTTTCTTCATTATGCCACTTGTTGGATTCTGATAGGTCAAAATCCAAATATGAAATTTGAATGGAAATGGTTATTCTGTGGTGAACGGATTCATATATATGGGGATGTAAGTAGGATAGGAAATGACTGTTGAATCAGATTTGAGGAATGTACAATGTAACTTATTAATGTGAAATCTTAAATATTCCTCGGGTATTACCTACCCGTTAAAATATTTTCACCATTAACAGTTTGTACAAAAGAATTTTTAATTACAATCTTTATGAAAACATATATACATATATATTTTCTTCAGATGTAATCATGGATTTAATGAGTTAATATGATATTAAACTCATATGATTTTCGATTTGAGCTAGAATAAGTAATCTCTAAAACTATTAGGAACCACATATTCTTCGCAGAATATTGATGAAGTTATGGATCAATACTTCATTGTTCATTGCAGTTGGTACTCCTTGGTATCTATGGTGTGTATGATGTTGATGTTCGTGAGACAGATTGTGAAATTGAGACTTGGGATGCGGATGTTGTTGTTGGTGGTACTGTTGATGCCGGTAATGTTGCTGAAGCTGGTACGTTTTGCACTGTACTTTTAAAGGCTATAACTCGGGTGCGAAGCTCGTTGACTTATTACTCTGGGATGATTGTCGGTAGGAATAAGCAGTGAATAAGGCTTTGAATTTGAGATAGTATGTGATCATGGCGAGGTATTCGGGAAATGAGGGTGAAAATGGTGTTTCAGATTGGTTCGCCAGTAAATGCTTCAGGTTCCTCGTCAAGAGAGCAATTTGATTGGTGGAAAGAATCGCCTTATTCGCGTCTCCATTGATTAAGTTGACTACGAAATCATTAGATGAATTGGGGATGGTTGATTGGTTGACTCATTCTGGTGACGCTGCTTTCGAAGCTGGAGTGGGACTCCATATCGGAATCCGAGAGACTTGAACTAGTTGTGAGTTCCATTGTGTACAATTGAATAAAGGATTTTTCGCTATGAAATGATATTCGGATATCAGATGATATTCTAATTACATAGAATACCTATACATAGTACAGAAGATCCCGTAGATTACGAAGGGAATCAAGGAAACGTGTCAGATAAAGTCTACAGCAACAGATACGCTAAGATATGAATTAGCAGATACGCTAAGATATGAATTTTATCTATACACTATTCATGCAGTCAATGCAGTAAGATGTGTTTAGACTACGAATGGTAAGCAGGTAATTTTCGACAAGAAATGATAAGCAAAACTTTTGACATGCAGACCAGGTTCAAGACCAGACTTAGTAATATATCCTAACAACTACTAGGTCGAAGTCCAGACTCATTAATGCATCCTAACAACTACCTGTTAGACACACTAATGCAAGACCTGGTTCGCTAAGACCACCGCTCTGATACCACCTGTAGTGCCCCGTCCTAATCCATCCGGACGAAGTCTTCAACATTTGGTACCATTGCGATGAACAGACCTCTATATGCCATGAATGACTCCATGTAATATCTTTAAAATGAGCAAATGCACAGTGGAAGATTTCTTTCATACCTGAGAATAAACATACTTTAAAGTGTCAACCAAAAGGTTGGTGAGTTCATAGGTTTATTGTAAACAATAAAATTCAGTGATTTTGATAGACCACAAGATTTAAATACTGCATGGTACAAATGGGCCCAAATCCTATACCCACCTATAATGTACATGCGCTATCTTTTAAATACAGTACACCTTTCTCGTGTATGAAATCATCTTTCATAAATCTTAGTAACCGTACACATATCTCGTGCACAAAAATAACATACACATAACCTGTGTATAAAATCATTCTCTCGATACATAACATTCACTTCAATTGGTGGCAATTATCATGTCCACATAATTCAATGGTGGCAATTATCATATCCACATAGTTCAATTGTGGCAATTGTCATGTCCACATAATTCAATGGTGGCAATTATCATGTCCACATAATTCAATAATAATCCGCAGAACTTCTGTCTGCATAATAATTCATCCGAGGAATGTTTTGCTTGTGTCTATCTCGTCAAACATTTATAAAAGCATTTCATGTATTCGCAGTTCAAAATATATTTCAAACGCATTTAATTAAGCAGTTGTAAAAATAGCGTATGTATTCTCAGTCCCAAAAATTTAAAGAGTAAAAGGGAGCAAATGAACTCACCATACTGTATTTTGTAGTAAAAATATATATGACGTCATTTAACAAGTGTAGGATTGACCTTGGATTCACGAACCTATATTATTCATATATATATATTAAATCATGTATTTGTAGTCGAACAAATATATATTATTGTTAGTAATATAACTTTTATATTAATAACCTATATTCATTATATATAAAATATTAAATTTTGTTATGGTATATGTAATAACTATATTCTTATATATATATATATATATATATATATATATATATATATATATATATATATATATATATATATATATATATATATATACATATATATATATTATTTGTTTGTTAAAAATAGTAATTATAATAATAGTTTCATAATCTTAGTAATGGCAAAAATAATAATTGTATTAATACTTTGTATTACTAATAAAGGTAATAATGTTAATAATAACTCTATTAATGATGATAATAATATGATATTAATACTAATACTTGTAAAAATATTAATTTTACTGTTAATGATAGTCATGATACTGATTTTAGTAATTACATAATAATAATACTTAGGATAATATAAATAATATTACTTATGTTAATTTTATTCATAAGAAGATATTAATACAATATCTATGAAAATAATAATAATAATAATAATAATAATAATAATAATAATAATAATAATAATAATAATAATAATAATAATAATAGCTACCTCTCTAAAAGCCTTCCAAAAAGAAAATGGCAGAGACGAGGCTCGAACCCGAGACCTCTCGATTAAACATAAACACCTAAACCATCCGTCTGTCTGATCTTTTCTGTTATTTTTACCATACCAATTCTTTTAACCCATTTTCTGTTTCTACCTTCTTCTTCATTAACCCATTTCATGATCATCATCACTCTAGTTTCTATCATTATTATTTTCATAATCGTCATTATCATAATTCTTAACATAATCTTAAACTAACATCATCTTCAACATCCATCATACCTAGTTCATTATCTTCATCATCATCGAAATCATCTTCTATCATCATACTTATATAACCCGTTCATCATCATTGTAACCAATACCATTATTATAACTAATCATAATCCATATCCTCAACTATTAATATCATCGACTTAATCATCATCTTTACCATTTTACATATATCATCATACTTGGATTCGAAAAAAAAATGTATAATTCAAGCTCCGTGGGCTTTTGTGAATTGAAGCAGCCCTTAAATACAAATAAATGAGCCCATATTTATTTGCAGTCTCTTATTTTGATGAAGCCCACGCAGTAGTTTAACTGAAATGTCCCGTTCTTATTGATTAAAAACGTTCCATATTAATTGATTTCGTTGCGAGGTTTTGACCTCTATATGAGACGTTTTTCAAAGACTGCATTCATTTTAAAACAAACCATAACCTTTATTTCATCAATAAAGGTTTAAAAAGCTTTACGTAGATTATCAAATAATGATAATCTAAAATATCCTGTTTACACACGACCATTACATAATGTTTTACAATACAAATATGTTACAACAAAATAAGTTTCTTGAATGCAGTTTTTACACAATATCATACAAGCATGGACTCCAAATCTCGTCCTTATTTAAGTATGCGACAGCGGAAGCTCTTAATAATCACCTGAGAATAAACATGCTTAAAACGTCAACAAAAATGTTGGTGAGTTATAGGTTTAACCTATATATATCAAATCATAATAATAGACCACAAGATTTCATATTTCAATACACATCCCATACATAGAGATAAAAATCATTCATATGGTGAACACCTGGTAACCGACATTAACAAGATGCATATATAAGAATATCCCCATCATTTCGGGACACCCTTCGGATATGATATAAATTTCGAAGTACTAAAGCATCCGGTACTTTGGATGGGGTTTGTTAGGCTCAATAGATCTATCTTTAGGATTCGCGTCAATTAGGGTGTCTGTTCCCTAATTCTTAGATTACCAGACTTAATAAAAAGGGGCATATTCGATTTCGATAATTCAACCATAGAATGTAGTTTCACGTACTTGTGTCTATTTTGTAAATCATTTATAAAACCTGCATGTATTCTCATCCCAAAAATATTAGATTTTAAAAGTGGGACTATAACTCACTTTCACAGATTTTTACTTCGTCGGGAAGTAAGACTTGGCCACTGGTTGATTCACGAACCTATAACAATATATACATGTATATCAAAGTATGTTCAAAATATATTTACAACACTTTTAATATATTTTGATGTTTTAAGTTTATTAAGTCAGCTGTCCTCGTTAATAACCTACAACTAGTTGTCCACAGTTAGATGTACAGAAATAAATCGATAAATATTATCTTGAATCAATCCACGACCCAGTGTATACGTATCTCAGTATTGATCACAACTCAAACTATATATATTTTAGAATCAACCTCAACCCTGTATAGCTAACTCCAACATTCACATATAGAGTGTCTATGGTTGTTCCGAAATATATATAGATGTGTCGACATGATAGGTCGAAACATTGTATACGTGTCTATGGTATCTCAAGATTACATAATATACAATTCAAGTTGATTAAGTTATGGTTGGAATAGATTTGTTACCAATTTTCACGTAGCTAAAATGAGAAAAATTATCCAATCTTGTTTTACCCATAAATTCTTCATTTTAAATCCGTTTTGAGTGAATCAAATTGCTATGGTTTCATATTGAACTCTATTTTATGAATCTAAACAGAAAAAGTATAGGTTTATAGTCGGAAAAATAAGTTACAAGTCGTTTTTGTAAAGGTAGTCATTTCAGTCGAAAGAGCGACGTCTAGATGACCATTTTAGAAAACATACTTCCACTTTGAGTTTAACCATAATTTTTGGATATAGTTTCATGTTCATAATAAAAATCATTTTCTCAGAATAACAACTTTTAAATCAAAGTTTATCATAGTTTTTAATTAACTAACCCAAAACAGCCCGCGGTGTTACTACGACGGCGTAAATCCGATTTTACGGTGTTTTTCGTGTTTCCAGGTTTTAAATCATTAAGTTAGCATATCATATAGATATAGAACATGTGTTTAGTTGATTTTAAAAGTCAAGTTAGAAGGATTAACTTTTGTTTGCGAACAAGTTTAGAATTAACTAAACTATGTTATAGTGATTACAAGTTTAAACCTTCGAATAAGATAGCTTTATATGTATGAATCGAATGATGTTATGAACATCATTACTACCTTAAGTTCCTTGGGTAAACCTAATGTAAAAGAGAAAAATAGATCTAGCTTCAATGGATCCTTGGATGGCTCGAAGTTCTTGAAGCAGAATCATGACACGAAAACAAGTTCAAGTAAGATCATCACTTGAAATAAGATTGTTATAGTTATAGAAATTGAACCAAAGTTTGAATATGATTATTACCTTGTATTAGAATGATAACCTACTGTAAGAAATAAAGATTTCTTGAGGTTGGATGATCACCTTACAAGATTGGAAGTGAGCTAGCAAACTTGAAAGTATTCTTGATTTTATGAAACTAGAACTTTTGGAATTTATGAAGAACACTTAGAACTTGAAGATAGAACTTGAGAGAGATCAATTAGATGAAGAAAATTGAAGAATGAAAGTGTTTGTAGGTGTTTTTGGTCGTTGGTGTATGAATTAGATATAAAGGATATGTAATTTTGTTTTCATGTAAATAAGTCATGAATGATTACTCATATTTTAGTAATTTTATGAGATATTTCATGCTAGTTTCCAAATGATGGTTCCCACATGTGTTAGGTGACTCACATGGGCTGCTAAGAGCTGATCATTGGAGTGTATATACCAATAGTACATAAATCTAAAAGCTGTGTATTGTACGAGTACGAATACGGGTGCATACGAGTAGAATTGTTGATGAAACTGAACGAGGATGTAATTGTAAGCATTTTTGTTAAGTAGAAGTATTTTGATAAGTGTCTTGAAGTCTTTCAAAAGTGTATGAATACATATTAAAACACTACATGTATATACATTTTAACTGAGTCGTTAAGTCATCGTTAGTCGTTACATGTAAATGTTGTTTTGAAACCTTTAGGTTAACGATCTTGTTAAATGTTGTTAACCCAATGTTTATAATATCAAAAGAGATTTTAAATTATTATATTATCATGATATTATGATGTACGAATATCTCTTAATATGATATATGTACATTAAATGTCGTTACAACGATAATCGTTACATATATGTCTCGTTTCAAAATCATTAAGTTAGTAGTCTTGTTTTTACATATGTAGTTCATTGTTAATATACTTAATGATATGTTTACTTATCATAATATAATGTTAACTATATATATAACCATATATATGTCATCATATAGTTTTTACAAGTTTTAACGTTCGTGAATCACCGGTCAACTTGGGTGGTCAATTGTCTATATGAAACCTATTTCAATTAATCAAGTCTTAACAAGTTTGATTGCTTAACATGTTGGAAACATTTAATCATGTAAATATCAATCTCAATTAATATATATAAACATGGAAAAGTTCGGGTCACTACAGTACCTACCCGTTAAATAAATTTCGTCCCGAAATTTTAAGCTGTTGAAGGTGTTGACGAATCTTCTGGAAATAGACGCGTGTATTTCTTCTTCATCTGATCTTCATGCTCCCAGGTGAACTCGGGTCCTCTACGAGCATTCCATCGAACCTTAACAATTGGTATCTTGTTTTGCTTAAGTCTTTTAACCTCACGATCCATTATTTCGACGGGTTCTTCGATGAATTGAAGTTTTTCGTTGATTTGGATTTCATGTAATGGAATAGTGAGATCTTCTTTAGCAAAACATTTCTTCGAATTCGAGACATGGAAAGTGTTATGTACAGCCGCGAGTTGTTGAGGTAACTCTAGTCGGTAAGCTACTGGTCCGACACGATCAATAATCTTGAATGGTCCAATATACCTTGGATTTAATTTCCCTCGTTTACCAAATCGAACAACGCCTTTCCAAGGTGCAACTTTAAGCATGACCATCTCTCCAATTTCAAATTCTATATCTTTTCTTTTAATGTCAGCGTAGCTCTTTTGTCGACTTTGGGCGGTTTTCAACCGTTGTTGAATTTGGATGATCTTCTCGGTAGTTTCTTGTATAATCTCCGGACCCGTAATCTGTCTATCCCCCACTTCACTCCAACAAATCGGAGACCTGCACTTTCTACCATAAAGTGCTTCAAACGGCGCCATCTCAATGCTTGAATGGTAGCTGTTGTTGTAGGAAAATTCTGTTAACGGTAGATGTCGATCCCAACTGTTTCCGAAATCAATAACACATGCTCGTAGCATGTCTTCAAGCGTTTGTATCGTCCTTTCGCTCTGCCCATCAGTTTGTGGATGATAGGCAGTACTCATGTCTAGACGAGTTCCTAATGCTTGCTGTAATGACTGCCAGAATCTTGAAATAAATCTGCCATCCCTATCAGAGATAATAGAGATTGGTATTCCATGTCTGGAGACGACTTCCTTCAAATACAGTCGTGCTAACTTCTCCATCTTGTCATCTTCTCTTATTGGTAGGAAGTGTGCTGATTTGGTGAGACGATCAACTATTACCCAAATAGTATCAAAACCACTTGCAGTCCTTGGCAATTTAGTGATGAAATCCATGGTAATGTTTTCCCATTTCCATTCCGGGATTTCGGGTTGTTGAAGTAGACCTGATGGTTTCTGATGCTCAGCTTTGACCTTAGAACACGTCAAACATTCTCCTACGTATTTAGCAACATCGGCTTTCATACCCGGCCACCAAATATGTTTCTTGAGATCCTTGTACATCTTCCCCGTTCCAGGATGTATTGAGTATCTGGTTTTATGAGCTTCTCTAAGTACCATTTCTCTCATATCTCCAAATTTTGGTACCCAAATCCTTTCAGCCCTATACCGGGTTCCGTCTTCCCGAATATTAAGATGCTTCTCCGATCCTTTGGGTATTTCATCCTTTAAATTTCCCTCTTTTAAAACTCCTTGTTGCGCCTCCTTTATTTGAGTAGTAATGTTATTATGAATCATTATATTCATAGATTTTACTCGAATGGGTTCTCTGTCCTTCCTGCTCAAGGCATCGGCTACCACATTTGCCTTCCCCGGGTGGTAACGAATCTCAAAGTCGTAATCATTCAATAATTCAATCCACCTACGCTGCCTCATATTCAGTTGTTTCTGATTAAATATGTGTTGAAGACTTTTGTGGTCGGTATATATAATACTTTTGACCCCATATAAGTAGTGCCTCCAAGTCTTTAATGCAAAAACAACCGCGCCTAATTCCAAATCATGCGTCGTATAATTTTGTTCGTGAATCTTCAATTGTCTAGACGCATAAGCAATCACCTTTGTTCGTTGCATTAATACACAACCAAGACCTTGCTTTGATGCATCACAATAAATCACAAAATCATCATTCCCTTCAGGCAATGACAATATAGGTGCCGTAGTTAGCTTTTTCTTCAATAACTGAAACGCTTTCTCTTGTTCATCATTCCATTCAAATTTCTTCCCTTTATGCGTTAATGCAGTCAAGGGTTTTGCTATTCTGGAAAAGTCTTGGATGAACCTTCTGTAGTAACCAGCTAGTCCTAAAAACTGGCGTATGTGTTTCAGAGTTTTCAGGATTTCCCACTTTTCAACAGTTTCTATCTTTGCCGGATCCACCTTAATACCTTCTTTGTTCACTATGTGACCGAGGAATTGAACTTCTTCCAACCAAAATGCACACTTTGAAAACTTAGCGTACAATTCTTCCTTCCTCAATACTTCTAACACCTTTCTCAAATGTTCACCGTGTTCTTGGTCATTCTTTGAGTAAATAAGTATGTCATCAATGAAAACAATGACAAACTTGTCAAGGTATGGTCCACACACTCGGTTCATAAGGTCCATGAACACAGCTGATGCATTAGTTAAACCAAACGGCATGACCATAAACTCGTAATGACCGTAACGTGTTCTGAAAGCAGTCTTTGGAATATCATCTTCTTTCACCCGCATTTGATGATACCCGGAACGTAAGTCAATCTTTGAATAAACAGACGAGCCTTGTAGTTGATCAAATAAGTCATTGATTCTCGGTAGTGGGTAGCGGTTCTTGATGGTAAGTTTGTTCAACTCTCAGTAGTCGATACACAACCTGAATGTACCATCTTTCTTCTTGACAAACAAAACAGGAGCTCCCCACGGTGATGTGCTTGGTCGAATGAAACCACGCTCTAAAAGTTCTTGTAATTGGCTTTGTAGTTCTTTCATCTCGCTGGGTGCGAGTCTGTAAGGAGCACGAGCTATTGGTGCAGCTCCTGGTACAAGATCTATTTGAAATTCAACGGATCGATGTGGGGGTAATCCTGGTAATTCTTTCGGAAATACATCGGGAAATTCTTTTGCAATGGGAACATCATTGATGCTCTTTTCTTCAGTTTGTACTTTCTCGACGTGTGCTAGAACAGCATAGCAACCTTTTCTTATTAGTTTTTGTGCCTTCAAATTACTAATAAGATGTAGCTTCGTGTTGCCCTTTTCTCCGTACACCATTAAGGGTTTTCCTTTTTCTCGTATAATGCGAATTGCATTTTTGTAACAAACGATCTCTGCTTTCACTTCTTTCAACCAGTCCATACGGATTATCACATCAAAACTCCCTAACTCTACTGGTATCAAATCAATCTTAAATGTTTCGCTAACCAGTTTAATTTCTCGATTCCGACATATATTATCTGCTGAAATTAATTTACCATTTGCTAATTCGAGTAAAAATTTACTATCCAAAGGCGTCAATGGACAACTTAATTTAGCACAAAAATCTCTACTCATATAGCTTCTATCCGCACCCGAATCAAATAAAACGTAAGCAGATTTATTGTCAATAAGAAACGTACCCGTAACAAGCTCCGGGTCTTCCTGTGCCTCTGCCGCATTAATATTGAAAACTCTTCCGCGGCCTTGTCCATTCGTGTTCTCCTGGTTCGGGCAATTTCTAATAATGTGGCCCAGATTTCCACATTTATAACAAACTACATTGGCATAACTTGCTCCGACACTACTTGCTCCGCCATTACTCGTTCCGACACCATTTGTTCCTTTCGTTCTATTAACCCCTGGTCCGTAGACCTCACACTTCGCCGCGCTATGACCATTTCTTTTACACTTGTTGCAAAATTTGGTGCAGAACCCCGAGTGATACTTTTCACACCTTTGGCATAGCTGCTTCTGATTGTTGTTGTTGTTGCGGTTATTATTGTTGTTGGGATGATTGTTGTAGTTGCTGTTGTTGTTGTTGTTGGACCGTTTGTTGTAGTTGCGATTGATGTTGCGATTGTTGGGATAATTGTTGCGATTATTGTTGTAATTGCTGTTGTTGTTGTATTGGTGATTCTTATCACCGTTTTCCTCCCACTTTCTTTTGACTTGCTTCACATTGGCCTCTTCAGCATTCTGTTCTTTAATTCTTTCTTCAATCTGGTTCACTAGTTTGTGAGCCATTCTACATGCCTGTTGTATGGAGGCGGGCTCGTGTGAACTTATATCTTCTTGGATTCTTTCCGGTAATCCTTTCACAAACGCGTCGATCTTCTCTTCCTCATCTTCGAATGCTCCCGGACACAATTGGCACAATTCTGTGAATCGTCTTTCGTACGTGGTAATATCAAATCCTTGGGTTCGTAACCCTCTAAGTTCTGTCTTGAGCTTATTGACCTCGGTTCTGGGACGGTACTTCTCGTTCATCAAGTGCTTGAATGCTGACCACGGTAGTGCGTAAGCATCATCTTGTCTCACTTGCTCTAGATAGGTATTCCACCATGTTAACGCAGAACCTGTGAAGGTATGCGTAGCGTACTTCACTTTGTCCTCTTCAGTACACTTACTTATGGAAAACACCGATTCGACCTTCTCGGTCCACCGTTTCAATCCGATCGGTCCTTCGGTTCCATCAAATTCCAAAGGTTTGCAGGCAGTGAATTCTTTGTAGGTGCATCCTACACGATTTTCTGTACTGCCAGATCCAAGGTTATTGTTGGTATGTAGCGCAGCCTGTACTGCGGCTATGTTTGAAGCTAGAAAAGTACGGAATTCCTCTTCATTCATATTCACGGTGTGTCGAGTAGTTGGTGCCATTTCCTTCAAAATAGTCAAATGGAACAAGTTAATCATACAGAATATTAAGAGTAGTTAGTAGTATTTCGTAGCATAATATGAACTCATTTATAAAAGCTTTTTCTTCATATTAGCGTTTTATAAGTTTAAATTCGGGTAGTACCTACCCGTTAAGTTCATACTTAGTAGCTAATATACAATTCAACTACTACAATTCTATATGAAAAACTGATTATAATAATATTTCGCGTTCAAACTTTTACACAATATTTTACAAACTTACAATACCGCCTATTTTACATATAGCATGAAATATAGCACACAATAAATTTGATACAAGATGGTTGTGAAGATAATTCTAGCTAGTACACAAGTCGTTCAGCAAAGGCAATAAAGACACGTAATTCATACGTCCAGAAACAAGTCATGCATTCTGGTTTTACTAGGATTACTTCCCATCCTTGGTCTTGTGGAACATAACCGTTATGGCCGTTGATAAAACAGCGTGTTGTAACGTCGTCAAAGGGACGAGGGTTACGTAATGTCCAACAGTCCCGTAACAATCTAAAAACCTCATTTCTTACCCCAATTACCGACTCCGTCACTTGTGGGAACGTTTTGTTTAATAGTTGTAGCCCAATGTTCTTGTTCTCACTTTGGTGAGAAGCGAACATTACTAATCCGTAAGCATAACATGCTTCTTTATGTTGCATGTTAGCCGCTTTTTCTAAATCACGAAGTCCTATATTCGGATATACTGAGTCAAAATAATTTCTTAACCCGTTGCGTAAAATAGCATTTGGGTTCCCCGCAATATATGTGTCAAAGTAAACACATCGTAACTTATGGATTTCCCAATGTGATATCCCCCATCTTTCGAACGAAAGCCTTTTATAAACCAAGGCATTCTTGGAACGTTCTTCGAATGTCTTACAAACTGATCTCGCCTTAAATAGTTGTGCCGAAGAATTCTGACCGACTCTAGACAAGATTTCATCAATCATGTCTCCGGGTAGGTCTCTTAAAATATTGGGTTGTCTATCCATTTTGTGTTTTTATACTGTAAAATAGACAAGAGTTAGATTCATAAAAAAAAATACTTATTAATACAAGCAATTTTTACATATATCATAAAGCATAAGCACACTATATTACATATATTACACCACACGAATACAACTATCTTATTCCGACTCGCTTGTTTCTTCTTCTTCGGTTTTGGATCGTTTTGCCAAGTTTCTAGGGATATATGATGTTCCCCTAATACGAGCTGTCGTTGTCCACATTGGTTTAGAAAAACCTGGTGGTTTAGAGGTTCCCGGGTCATTGTTACAACTTAAGGACTTCGGGGGTTGACGATACATATAAAGTTCATCGGGGTTGGAATTAGATTTCTCTATTTTTATGCCCTTTCCCTTATTATTTTCTTTTGCCTTTTTAAATTCAGTTGGGGTAATTTCTATAACATCATCGGAATTCTCGTCGGAATCCGATTCATCGGAGAATTGGTAATCCTCCCAATATTTTGCTTCCTTGGCGGAAACACCATTGACCATAATTAACCTTGGTCGGTTGGTTGAGGATTTTCTTTTACTTAACCGTTTTATTATTTCCCCCACCGGTTCTATTTCTTCATCCGGTTCCGATTCTTCTTCCGGTTCCGATTCTTCTTCCGGTTCCGACTCTTCTTCCGGTTCCTCTTCGGGAACTTGTGAATCAGTCCACGAATCATTTCAATTTACATTTGACTCTTCATTATTATTAGGTGAGTCAATGGGACTTGTTCTAGAGGTAGACATCTATCACATAATATCAAACGCGTTAAGAGATTAATATATCACATAATATTCACATGTTAAAAATATATAGTTTCCAACAAAATTTGTTAAGCAATCATTTTTCAAGTAAACACGGTCGAAGTCCAGACTCACTAATGCATCCTAACAAACTCGATAAGACACACTAATGCAAAATTCTGGTTCTCTAAGACCAACGCTCTGATACCAATTGAAATGTCCCATTCTTATTGATTAAAAACGTTCCATATTAATTGATTTCGTTGCGAGGTTTTGACCTCTATATGAGACGTTTTTCAAAGACTGCATTCATTTTAAAACAAACCATAACCTTTATTTCATCAATAAAGGTTTAAAAAGCTTTACGTAGATTATCAAATAATGATAATCTAAAATATCCTGTTTACACACGACCATTACATAATGTTTTACAATACAAATATGTTACAACAAAATAAGTTTCTTGAATGCAGTTTTTACACAATATCATACAAGCATGGACTCCAAATCTCGTCCTTATTTAAGTATGCGACAGCGGAAGCTCTTAATAATCACCTGAGAATAAACATGCTTAAAACGTCAACAAAAATGTTGGTGAGTTATAGGTTTAACCTATATATATCAAATCATAATAATAGATCACAAGATTTCATATTTCAATACACATCCCATACATAGAGATAAAAATCATTCATATGGTGAACACCTGGTAACCGACATTAACAAGATGCATATATAAGAATATCCCCATCATTTCGGGACACTCTTCGGATATGATATAAATTTTGAAGTACTAAAGCATCCGGTACTTTGGATGGGGTTTGTTAGGCTCAATAGATCTATCTTTAGGATTCGCGTCAATTAGGGTGTCTGTTCCCTAATTCTTAGATTACCAGACTTAATAAAAAGGGGCATATTCGATTTCGATAATTCAACCATAGAATGTAGTTTCACGTACTTGTGTCTATTTTGTAAATCATTTATAAAACCTGCATGTATTCTCATCCCAAAAATATTAGATTTTAAAAGTGGGACTATAACTCACTTTCACAGATTTTTACTTCGTCGGGAAGTAAGACTTGGCCACTGGTTGATTCACGAACCTATAACAATATATACATGTATATCAAAGTATGTTCAAAATATATTTACAACACTTTTAATATATTTTGATGTTTTAAGTTTATTAAGTCAGCTGTCCTCGTTAATAACCTACAACTAGTTGTCCACAGTTAGATGTACAGAAATAAATCGATAAATATTATCTTGAATCAATCCACGACCCAGTGTATACGTATCTCAGTATTGATCACAACTCAAACTATATATATTTTGGAATCAACCTCAACCCTGTATAGCTAACTCCAACATTCACATATAGAGTGTCTATGGTTGTTCCGAAATATATATAGATGTGTCGACATGATAGGTCGAAACATTGTATACGTGTCTATGGTATCTCAAGATTACATAATATACAATACAAGTTGATTAAGTTATGGTTGGAATAGATTTGTTACCAATTTTCACGTAGCTAAAATGAGAAAAATTATCCAATCTTGTTTTACCCATAAATTCTTCATTTTAAATCCGTTTTGAGTGAATAAAATTGCTATGGTTTCATATTGAACTCTATTTTATGAATCTAAACAGAAAAAGTATAGGTTTATATTCGGAAAAATAAGTTACAAGTCGTTTTTGTAAAGGTAGTCATTTCAGTCGAAAGAGCGACGTCTAGATGACCATTTTAGAAAACATACTTCCACTTTGAGTTTAACCATAATTTTTGGATATAGTTTCATGTTCATAATAAAAATCATTTTCTCAGAATAACAACTTTTAAATCAAAGTTTATCATAGTTTTTAATTAACTAACCCAAAACAGCCCGCGGTGTTACTACGACGGCGTAAATCCGGTTTTACGGTGTTTTTCGTGTTTCCAGGTTTTAAATCATTAAGTTAGCATATCATATAGATATAGAACATGTGTTTAGTTGATTTTAAAAGTCAAGTTAGAAGGATTAACTTTTGTTTGCGAACAAGTTTAGAATTAACTAAACTATGTTCTAGTGATTACAAGTTTAAACCTTCGAATAAGATAGCTTTATATGTATGAATCGAATGATGTTATGAACATCATTACTACCTTAAGTTCCTTGGATAAACCTACTGTAAAAGAGAAAAATAGATCTAGCTTCAATGGATCCTTGGATGGCTCGAAGTTCTTGAAGCAGAATCATGACACGAAAACAAGTTCAAGTAAGATCATCACTTGAAATAAGATTGTTATAGTTATAGAAATTGAACCAAAGTTTGAATATGATTATTACCTTGTATTAGAATGATAACCTACTGTAAGAAATAAAGATTTCTTGAGGTTGGATGATCACCTTACAAGATTGGAAGTGAGCTAGCAAACTTGAAAGTATTCTTGATTTTATGAAACTAGAACTTTTGGAATTTATGAAGAACACTTAGAACTTGAAGATAGAACTTGAGAGAGATCAATTAGATGAAGAAAATTGAAGAATGAAAGTGTTTGTAGGTGTTTTTGGTCGTTGGTGTATGGATTAGATATAAAGGATATGTAATTTTGTTTTCATGTAAATAAGTCATGAATGATTACTCATATTTTTGTAATTTTATGAGATATTTCATGCTAGTTGCCAAATGATGGTTCCCACATGTGTTAGGTGACTCACATGGGCTGCTAAGAGCTGATCATTGGAGTGTATATACCAATAGTACATACATCTAAAAGCTGTGTATTGTACGAGTACGAATACGGGTGCATACGAGTAGAATTGTTGATGAAACTGAACGAGGATGTAATTGTAAGCATTTTTGTTAAGTAGAAGTATTTTGATAAGTGTCTTGAAGTCTTTCAAAAGTGTATGAATACATATTAAAACACTACATGTATATACATTTTAACTGAGTCGTTAAGTCATCGTTAGTCGTTACATGTAAATGTTGTTTTGAAACCTTTAGGTTAACGATCTTGTTAAATGTTGTTAACCCAATGTTTATAATATCAAAATAGATTTTAAATTATTATATTATCATGATATTATGATGTACGAATATCTCTTAATATGATATATGTACATTAAATGTCGTTACAACGATAATCGTTACATATATGTCTCGTTTCAAAATCATTAAGTTAGTAGTCTTGTTTTTACATATGTAGTTCATTGTTAATATAATTAATGATATGTTTACTTATCATAATATCATGTTAACTATATATATAACCATATATATGTCATCATATAGTTTTTACAAGTTTTAACGTTCGTGAATCACCGGTCAACTTGGGTGGTCAATTGTCTATATGAAACCTATTTCAATTAATCAAGTCTTAACAAGTTTGATTGCTTAACATGTTGGAAACATTTAATCATGTAAATATCAATCTCAATTAATATATATAAACATGGAAAAGTTCGGGTCACTACATATTGAAGATATACAGCGGTTTTGGTGGGGTTCATCCGGAATAGCAACAACACGTCATTCTCTTAACACTATAATTCAATCCCTAATCATCATTCTTTATTAAAGCAAATGGGTTGTGGGGTTCGGTTTTAATAAGGAAACAACAAACACCATTTTTAACTTACAGCTCACCATTCCATTATTATTGTTATTCGTTAAGTTAGAAACAAAACAATTCATGGGTGTGCCTAATTGGATACTTTCTCTTTTACAGCTCATCATCCAACCTAATTACTATATTTATCACTACACATAATTATTGTAGCTTCATTTATATCCTTTACGTTTAACAACAGAAAATAATACGTACTGCAGTAGCAACAGCCAAAGTCGAGCAACATTTGTCGGTGGTCTCGAGAAGTTTATAAGTGGGTTTGATCGAAAACAAGAAGTAGTTGTAGTAGTTCGCAGGTAGTGATGATTTGATGATAGTGGCGTTGGTTTGGTCATCGAAACTGAAACAGATATATGGTGTTGTCGTGGATTGATTGTTCAAGAGATAAAAAAATGAAGAGAGGGAAAGGGAGAAGTGAGAGAAATGGTTTTGATTTGCTATTTCTTGGTGGTTATGGTTTCGTGGAGAAAAAGGATTAAGCGGGGTATATGTAACGAGCAAAAGGATTCGAGGGTGATGAAAGTTTCATCAAGAAGGTGATGGTGATCGAGAAGAAAAGTGAAATGGTGTGTTTTCAGTTGTCATGGTGGTGATCAAAAGAAACACGAATGAATATAGCAGGTGATGATGAGGTTTCATATAACTCATGTAAGTGTATATGTATACATATATAATTAGATAGGTAAGGTTATATAATGATGATGAATTAATTGTGGTTTTAAGGGTGGCGAAATGGTGTTGTTGTCGAAACCATAATATGATGTATGTATATGAATATACCAAGTCATCTAAGTTTAATTCATGAATTCTTTTCTTTCATTATTGTTTGATGATGTATCAATAATCAATCGAGTTTGTATTGTAGTGATGAGGACATCGACATGTAACAAGAATCAGACAGGAAGTACAGAATTTCCAATCAGGAGAAATAAAAATATTTAACAGATAGCTACATTCAACTGACTTTGTATTGAAGTGTGGATTTGGATTTGATATGTAGCAGATCAGAAAGAAGAGGACAGAAGAAAGAAGTAAGAGTACATAAAGCGTGAGCACGATGGGTGACAGAATTTGGATTGTTCCTGTGATTAAATTCTGATTGGTACTAAATGAATCAATTATCTACAGCATTGAAAAGGATCGACATCTGAATACGCTCCTGTGTTTAGATTTATATATATCAGATATGATTTAAAAAAATGCGTATAACTCTGTAATTATATAAGTATATAGCTGTATTTATATATATGTATATCTGTATATGTATTTTCATATGTATATAACAGTATTTTGTATATTTATATGTATTTATATATATATCTGTGATAATATACTTGTTTATGTAATTTAATTTTAACTAATATTAATAATTGTTAATATATTAATGATAATAATGTTGTTAACATTTGTAATAATAAGAATACTAATATTAATAACAATAATAATAGAAATAATAATAGGTTTAATATGAAAATGATAATATCATTATTTACGATACTAAATTATATATTTCAAATAAAAATAATAATTTTAATAGTAGTGATATTAATATTATTAATGATAATAATAATATTAATAATAACAATATTATAACAATTTATATATATGTGTCAATTTCATATTATAGATTATATACATTTCAAATGATATTAATAATACTAGTATTGACATTAATATTGAAAGTAATGGCAATATTATTATAGTATCTATAGTTATACATGTATTACATATATGTATTATTACTAATGTAATATTTATTATTCATATAGTATATCCTATAATAACTTTTATTTATTATCCATTATTTCTAAGATTACATTATATTAGACATCACATATATTTATAATTAGATTCACTTTTGATAATAACTTAATGATTTTATTTTATTATTTTATATTTTCATTTATATATATATATATATATATATATATATATATATATATATATTTAATTACATATTACTTACAAAACAATTTGTTCGTGAATCATCGGGGATGGTCAAAGGGTAATTGACTACATGAATATAATTTCAGAAATTTTGAGATTCAACATTACAGACTTTGCTTATCATGTCGGAATCATATACAGATTTAAGTTTAAATTTTGTTCGAAATTTCCGGGTCACTACATTGGGTTAGTGATGAACATAAAACCCAAATTGTTAGTGTTTTGGGGGGTTTTTGGGTAAGTTTGGGTCATGAGGACTCAAAGATGACTAACCTAGGGTTTTGAAATACTAAATGTGTTTAGGAGTCTTAGATTGGTTAGTTAACTAATAGCACACCTAGATGTCATGTAAGTGGGTATTATTTAGGTATGTGGTGACCCAGATGGGTGTGTAAACCTTGAAATGGGTCAAACGAGTCCATGATGACCTAAGTTGTCTTACGAGTGTGGAAAATGCGATAACCTTGTGTTAAAATGTATTTTAAGACCATATTTGGCTAGTGTTAGGGTTTTGGCAAAATTGACCCGATGTTAAGGGTAAGTGTGCAAATGGGTCGAAGTTGCACCAAGGGTCAAAATGACATTAGGATGGTTAGCAAGTTGGTTAACCAACTTGAGTTTGTGATTGATTATATGCATAATGTAATAGGTACGTTACATTGAAGGTTGCAAGCTCGGTTATCTTTCACAAAAGACTTTAAGGTGAGTGGAATAATTATATGCGTAGGTATATAATGTATTTATTTGTTGTAACGTGAGATGTGAAGTGTCGAAGTGTTAAGACACCACGTTTTACGTGAAAGAACCCGTTCATATACATTATAAACGATTCACAATAGTTGATTACATCACGAGGTACTTGACCTCTATATGATACATTTTACAAACATTGCATTCGTTTTTAAAAGACAAACTTTCATTACATCGAAAGTTGACGACATGCATACCATTTCATAATATATCCAACTATAATTGACTTAATAATAATCTTGATGAACTCAACGACTCGAATGCAACGTCTTTTGAAATATGTCATGAATGACTCCAAATAATATCTCTAAAATGAGCAAATGCACAGTGAAAGATTTCCTTAATACCTGAGAATAAACATGCTTTAAAGTGTCAACCAAAAGGTTGGTGAGTTCATTAGTTTAATCATAATCATTCATTTTCATCATTTTAATAGACCACAAGATTTCATATATTGACACGCGTAACTCGCGAATTAAAATTCATTCATATGGTGAACACTTGGTAACCGACCTTAACAGGATGCATATAGAATATCCCCATTATTCCGGGACTCACATCGGACATGATAAATCGAAGTACTAAAGTAGTTCAAATTCTCTGACTGGGGCTTGTTAGTGCCCATAGATCTATCTTTAGGATTCGCGTCAATTGGTGGCATTTATAATAAACACCAATTCTTAGGCTACCAAGCTAAAAAGGGGCATATTCGGTTTGACAATCCAACCATAGAATGTAGTTTCGATCACTTGTGTCTATTTCGTAAAGCATTTATAAAAGCAGCGCATGTATTCTCAGTCTCAAAAATATATATTGCAAAAGCATTTAAAAATGGAGCAAATGAAACTCACTATATTGTATTTTGTAGTAAAAATACATATGACGAAACTGAACAATGCAGGGTTGGCCTCGGATTCACGAACCTATATCATTTATATATACATTAACACACATAATTGTAATCGAACAAATTTATATATTATTTTTAGTGATATGATTTATATGCTTCATTGATTCTTTTATTAATATTAATATAATAAATTCTTATTAAGGTAGTTTAATTATAATATTTATCATTCATTAATAATAAGAACTTATATTAAGGTTTATTTGATTATATATATATATATATATATATATATATATATATATATATATATATATATATATATATATATATATATATATATATATATATATATATATATATTAATAAAATTTATATATAGTTTAATGAATATCATTTTAACGATAAAATATAGTATTATGTATTATAATTGTAATGTATTTTTGTATAATATATATTTGCAATAATAATAATAATAATAATAATAATAATAATAATAACAGTGATAATAATAATAATAATAATAATAATAATAATAATAATAATAATAATAATAATAATAATAATAAAAATAATGATAGCAATAATAATTTTTAACAATACTAATAATAATAATAAAAATGACAATTTTAATAAAAATGATAATTTTAGTAATAACGATGCTTCAATTAATAATAATAATACTTTTACTAATAATGATCATTTTAATAATAATGATAACAACAATAATATCAATAATGTTAATAATAATAATAATAATAATATTAATTATAATAATAATAATGAGTAATAAGTAAACTACCTCAAAAAGTAGTCCTAAAAAAAATTGCCCAAGTCCGGGTTTGAACCCGTGACGTCCCGCTAACCCGAAAACATCCTTAACCACCTGAGCTATCCAGTTTTTTTTCTAATCATAGTCACCCAACGCCTTTATTTAACCCTTATATTCGTCACGGCCCAATACAGTACAGGATCACGGCCCAACAGCAAGCACAAGCCCAACAGCAGCTTTTATTGCTACTAAAAAAATAATGGCGTCCCCTAGTTTCGAACCCGTGAACTATAGCTCAACATACAACTTCTTAACCACTGCACCATCAATTTGTATCTGTCTTAATTAGGATTTTAAATCCTATTAACTAGTTTCCTGTAATCATTTTTCTTCCTAACATCAACTATAATCATCATTATCTCATCATCTATATGTATCATCATAATCATAATCACCATCATATATAATTCATCGCGTATCATCACAATTATCATGCATATCGTAACTTATCATCACGTAATCATCATTCCTAATCTCGTCATCATCCTTTTATTTCGTTAACTCGTCAACCATTAATATTCCGATCACCATAATAATAATACCCGCTATCATCATAAACGCCATCATCATATTCATACTATCATTTAAATTAATATTTGATCATTCTAATTTTTGTTACAGCCATCGATCCCCTCCACATTTTAAACATCATCTTCTTCTCATCTTCATGATTTAATTATACTACAGCCCAAATATAGTCCATTAACTAAACAAGCCTATGGCCCAACAATATAAATGTACACAGCCCAATATTAACTACGAACCCAATTAAATAACCCCTAGTTCGATGTTATATCTAAACAGATTCAATTACCAGTACTTTTTATTATGGTGGGTTCTTATTGTCAGGAAATTAGCATATTCGCTGTAACCTCATAGCCATCATCATTCAATATTCTAATTCTAATATTTATTATTTTAATCTTTTATAACTGTATTGTACTCGTACCGTGAGTAAATAGATGGCAGACACAGAAATCACGTATAGCAGTAGGAAGCAGAAGTGAACGAGAAACACAATGATGATCTTGGTTGTGGTTTCGAAGAAACAGAAAGCATTTTTTATTAAAGGGTGGCAGTTTGGTTTTAATTCGAACTGAATAATGGTGCACCGGGTTGTGGCGGTAGACGGTGGTTCATGGTGGTGGAGAATGGTGGCGGTTAAGATGGTGACGAAGTGGTGGTGACATGGGTTATCGATGGCTTTTGGTTACAAGGTGGTGAAGTGGGTTTCAATGAAATAAGGATTTTTGAGAGTGAGATGGTGATGGTGATGGTTATGGTGTCATGGTTGTTCGGACTGCAATAACAGAAAACGAGTAACATATACATATGATGATGGTGGGGGTGTACTACGGTCGTGACTGGTGGCTTACAGCCGTTGAGGTGACGATTTGAATGATGGTTCACGATGGTGTGTATTTGTAAAGAGAGAAGGTTATGGTTTATTTGAAGTGGTGTTTGGGTGTGCTATGAAAACAGAAACGAACGAAACGATCCACAACCTACATGTTCTTCGGTTATGTTCGGGTGCTTTGATCAACAAGACAAGAGACAGGAATAATATAATGAGCATTAGTATTATATCAGATAACTTGTGAGCATGTGAGATTTGATGGTGGTAATGAGTTTGCTCGAAAAGAACACAAGAAAGATAGCAACGGTAGTAGGTGATCATGGTTTGATTAATATAACCAGAATAGATGGTGATTGATTCGGTTGTTTGGCAAAATAGATACAAGAAACAAGAAAGAAAATAATATATAATGTTAAAAGTTGTTGAGTGTGTTCAATGTATATGCATATATCGAATATATACAACTGTAATATGATCCTAATAATTAAATATAATAATATAATAATAATTATAATATAATATAGAATTTAAAACGTGCAACTAGTTAGCCGTCGCCTATTACGGACTAAATTTCGTACTCCATTATTAAACAGTGGCGGATAAAAGTGTTCAGAAAAATCCCATATTTTTAAATTAACTATATTTATTTATTTTGGTCATTATGGTATAAAATTTGATCATTAATTTATTAAATAAAAATTACATCAACTGTCCCTCTCATTTATGGGTGAAATATAAAAAGTGTTAAAATTTAACAAATAGTTCATAAATACATTTTTAATAAGCCTACAATTTATAGAACTCATTTTCGTATAACCGTTTATTTTAAAATTACATAAGTTTGAATTTAACTTGCTTAATATCAATCGAAACATCAAACGAGTATTACAATTATTTAATATTTATTTTTAATATACTTTATTTATATATAGAGATATATTTTAAATAATAATAATTATAATATCCTATTTTTATTTTACTTTACATAAATAAATTTTAGTAACAACAACATACAATATTTAAAATTATGTTTCCAATTATTATTTATATATGTATATATATATATATATATATACACACCTATCAAGTTACAATTAATTGTTCGTGAATCATCGGAATTGGTCGAAGGTCAAATGATTTCATAAAATAGTTCAAAAATTTTGAAATTCAATTTAACAGACTTTGCTTATCATGTTGATACCATATAAAGATTAAGTTTAAATTTGGTCAGAAATTTCCGGATCGTCACATCACGTGACGGGTGAAGCGTCGAGG
Source organism: Rutidosis leptorrhynchoides (assembly GCF_046630445.1). Taxonomy (NCBI): domain Eukaryota; kingdom Viridiplantae; phylum Streptophyta; class Magnoliopsida; order Asterales; family Asteraceae; genus Rutidosis; species Rutidosis leptorrhynchoides. The sequence continues at coordinate 194,840,532 of NC_092343.1, forward strand.
TGTTAAGACGCCACTCGGGGTGAAGCATCGAGGTGTTAAGATGCCACCTAGGAGTGAAGTGCTGAGGTGTTAAGGCACCGCTCCATAAGTTAAAGGGTGAAGCATCGAGGTGTTAAGATGTCACCCGAGGGTTTAGTGATACGAGGTGTTAAGTACACTAACGGATGTTATGAACACCGAAGGCCTTTCGCGAGTGCCATTCCCTTGTACCATTGGTTAACCATGGTTATTATGTTGTAGCAAAAGCATATTACACTGTTCGAGTTATATGTATGCTATTGTTGTGCTAGCTTGTGGTATCGGGGGTTAATAGCTTTGTATTTGAGATGATAAGCTAATTGTGTTGCTAGCTTGTATGTGGTATATGTGTAAGTATTTGCAAGTAGGTATATTATATATGTATGTGTATAATTATTGCATTTACTAAGCGTTTTGCTTACCCTCTCGTTGTTTACCCTTTTTAGGCTCCGACGTGGATAAGGGCAAAGGTATTCGATTGGATTAGAGGCCTCCCGCTCGTTTTGGATAGGGGACGCTTTTGGAAAGTTTAGTTATTGAAGTTTGGCCAATATATGGGTAGTTTAACCCCAAACACCATGCTCTAGGTGTCGTTTGGAATTTAAACTCTTATGGTCGAAACTCGTAATTTTGAACGAAATTCGTAAAACGGCTGATGTGGGCCCGATGTTGTAAAACTTGATTTTATTGTGGAAATCTTTTAATTTTACTTATATTGACATGTTGTAAAAAGAGTTTAGTTTGAAAGTGTCGGGAAGCGGGTTTTTCGCTCACGTAAGTTGAGCACGGGGAGCAGAAACTGACAGTTCATTGGGATGCCGTCCCAAATGTTTGGACGCCGTCCTGGCCTTCAGAGCTGGACGCCGTCCAGATAGCTGGACGCCGTCCAGATGTACTGATCCAAATTTTTTTTTGGGGGCGTGTTTTTGGTATAACGAGGTTTGGGTCGTTACACCCCATGTATATCTAGGCCAAAGTGTCTTATTGGGCTTAGTATGTGCTTAGTTTCAGCTAATCGGCTCTTTTTGATCACGTAGAAACTTGGATTCTTTTAGCCTTTGTAATCGTAATCTAATTTCAATAATTTTTTCTATAGGTTAGTTTCTTAATTTTAGAGCTCGGAAAGGCAAAAAAGAAGGCACGGTCAAACTATTTTTGCGAATCTAGTCGTTCGACTCGTTCATGAAAAGCGGTTTGGACGCTATTTCAAAGTCTAAGGCGGAAAAAGACAAAACAAGACCAACTTCGAACCGCTTTTGTAGGTGCTAGCATTTTGACAGTCAATACCCAGGGTATCGAGGACCCTTGCCACAAAGATTATATTGAAAAACTTAAGAAATTGTACCATCAACTCAACAAATTAACGAATCATCCAAAGACGACAACTAATTTAGTAGCTTGATTATGTATTACTTTTATCTCAAGTATTTTTTTTAGTTTGTAATCGTTGTTTTTATTTAAGTATTTTTTTATTTAGTATTTTGGAATTTTTTTATTTTAATGAATATATATATATATATATATATATATATATATATATATATATATATATATATATATATATATATATATATATATATATATATATATATATATATATATATATATATATATATATATATTTGAACGGCAAGCTTGCATCAGCGTATCATTTATTTCAACGACACTCATCATTTGCGCGCACACACACACACACACGTGTTCGGGAGGAAACCCGAATCGCATTACAAGAACCCGATCCTTTAACCATCCAGAGGGGCAGGCGGACCGGGTTTGAATCCTGAATGGATCCGGGAGAAAACCCCCTGGGGTCAATCTGGATATCCATATTTCAGGCAGATTAATTAATAAGATGGGCAGAGCGAGACTCGAACCCATGACCTAACCCCCAGCCCCAACACACAAGGTGAGGGGATGCCGTTGAAGCAATGCTTCGTTGGCATTTTAATGAATATTATATTATGAAAATTATTAAAATAAAAAAAAAAAAAAAACTGGTGGACTCTACAGAAAAACTGACACAAAAAACCGACATGGTGGTTATAAAATGTCATAAATTGAAATTGCCTAATCACACGCGATTTACACTTTTTGGCAAAAAAATGCAAAAATTGCTCATGATATCACAAACAATATTAGGAATAGTCTAAGGGGCAATTACTATGAAGGATAATCGGCCATAAACCCATATTCTATCAGGCTCGTAAGACCATTTTTAATCCCGTGGGGCGTGTTGGCGTGTTGTTGGGTGGGGGTGGGGTGCTTGATGAGCGTGTTGCCAGACTGATGTGTAATGAGGTGACGTGCTGAGTGGCGTGTTTTTGGGTAGGGGTGGGGTGGGGTATTTATTATTTCTTTTTCATTTTTCATGTATTTTTTTATTTTGTTTAATTAGTTATATTATTATTCTGAAATTATAATAACAAATTAGTTTAATAAAACACACTAAAATTAATAATAAAAATAAGATTACATTAAAAAAATTCTAAAAATAGAAAATTACAATAAATAAAAAGACGACCTAAACTTACTTTATTTTTAAAAAAAGTCCAAAATTTAAAATACTACTCGTCGTCTTCATCCGACAACTGAATTAAGTCGCCGTACTCTTGGAGCAAGTTCTTCTTCATTTCATGCAACGCTTTCTCTCTTTCGGGTTCGCGATGGTATTAATGTCCAAGTTCGACAGAAATTTTCTGGCTTCAAGTGCGGCTTTCATACGTTTCGCTTTGGTGATTGCATCCATTTGTTGAAGCTTTTTCTGTGCAACTTCAGACATATACTCGTTAAGTTGTTCACATAACTCTTCAAACTTTGAAGAGTTTGTTGACCGAGAGCTTTGCGTCGCGTCGGAAGATGCAGAAGTCCTAGCCGCCTTCTTTGCTCGATTCCTTCCATGGGCCTTTCAATCGGATCATCACCTAAAAGCACGTTATCAGGACGATCATCCGCGATATCAATCGTGTGGGCCGCGACCTCATCGTCATCTTCATCACGCAAACCTCCATAAACTGCTCCACCAACCGGAGCAGGTGCAGTCCACTTTGGTTTGTCCTTTAAAAATTCCTAAGCATCTTTAAACACCCACGTCTTCATCTCATTAGTACAATACACATTTACCGCACCCTCGTAAAAGCATTGTTCGGTTTTCCCACTACGTCCACATAACGCCATTTTCTCGATAACGAATCTTCATTTCGATACCATCCGTGCTCGTTATTGTTGAATTTGTTCATTACAGTGTGCCACAAAGATTGATATTTTTGATAGTTTTCGACAATCGGTTTTTCAAACGCATCAAGCCAATATCTCGCCAACCAAACCTCTTCGGCCGATGTCCAAACTCTTTTTTGGATTGGTTCACGTACCTTATCTTTGCCTTTTCGTTGGTGTTTTCTTCTCCTCACGCCAACGGGTTATTCGGGCTGAATGTCGGGTTGAGTTTGTGGTTGAGTTTCTGGTTGTGTTTGACCTTGAAGTTGTGAGAGTTGTTGCAGGCTAAGACCGAGCTCTCTTTGAATCTCTTGTAATTTTTGGATTTGTTGTAATCTTTGGATTTGTTGCTCAATTTCTTGTTGGCTCCTATTAAACAAGCTAGTGGTATAGTTGGCAAAATCAAGAAAAGAAGGTCGAGATGAAGATGATGAGCCCGGAGTAGTCGGTTCACCGGTGCCGGTCATAATATTGTTATAAATCGACCACTCATTCGGATGAGACATTGTTTGTGTTTGATTTTGATGAAGTGTTTTTGAGTTGTGTTTGAAAGTGAATATGTGTTTGATTTAATATAGTGTATATTTATTTTATGTATATATGTATATATACTGAGATGAGGGCTAGAAATCGAAAAAAAAATTTTCCGTTGCGTGGTATGTGGGTGGGGTGAGTCCACGTCGGCAAAAGGGTACAAACACGCGACCATTTGTTGTGTGCTAACTTCCAGCACGAGTGTCCCTTACACCCCCAACACGCCGCGCTAACCCGTGTTGGGTGGCGTGTTGGGTCCAAAATCCGTGCAACACACCTGCGTTGGAGACGGTCTAAGGATCAAATACATGGGCAAAGTACAATGGACTTTTTTTTTTATTTCTTTATTTTAGAAAAATAACAATAGAAATTTATTACACATGATCAACCAGCATACTTTTCTCAACATAATCGTTACCCTTAAATCAAAACTTACAACATTACAAAACATTATAAAGTTTATTGAAAATATTAAATTAATTATTAATTTCTATGACTCACATGTTGTTCATACGTATCATACATGAACGAAAAGTTAATTGCAGATTTGCGGTGGATAGAAATATTAACAAATGGATTTTACGGAAGATAGTAAGTGGCCCAGGTATAAACATAAATAAAAACTGTCGATATGTTAAAATATGACACCTATGATCATGATTGAAGAATATGAAAGTTTTGACAAAGCTGCCATAAAATTTCAAAGTGTGGAATATGAAAGGACCCGTTCATATACATTATAAACGATTCAATAGTTGATTTCATCGCGAGGTACTTGACATCTATATGATACATTTTACAAACATTGCATTCGTTTTTAAAAGACAAACTTTCATTTCATCGAAAGTTGACGGCATGCATACCATTTCATAATATATCCAACTATAATTGACTTAATAATAATCTTGATAAACTCAACGACCCGAATGCAACGTCTTTTGAAATATGTCATGAATGACTCCAAGTAATATCTCCAAAATGAGCAAATACGCAGCGGAAGATTTCTTTCATACCTGAGAATTAACATGCTTTAAAGTGTCAACCAAAAGGTTGGTGAGTTCATTAGTTTAACATAAATAATCAGTTCCATCATTTTAATAGACCACAAGATTTTCATTTTCAGTTCTCATAAATATACGTCCCATGCATAGAGACAAAAATATCATTCATATGGATTGAACACCTGGTAACCGACATTAACAAGATGCATATAAGAATATCCCCTATCATTCCGGGAAATCCTTCGGACATGATAAAACAACATCGAAGTACTAAAGCATCTGGTACTTTGGATGGGGTTCGTTAGGCCCAATAGATCTATCTTTAGGATTCGCGTCAATTAGTAGATCGGTTTACTAATTCTTAGGTTACCAAGCAAAAGGGGCATATTCGGCTTCGATCATTCACCCATATAATGTAGTTTCAATTACTTGTGTCTATTTCGTAAAACATTTATAAAAATTACGCATGTATTCTCAGCCCAAAAATATAAAGGGTAAAAAGACAAATGAAACTCACAATACTGTATTTTGTAGTAAAAATACATATGACGACATTGAACAATGCAGGGTTGGCCTCGGATTCACGAACCTATATCATTTGTATATTTATTAATACACATAATCGTAATCGAACGTATATATATATATATATATATATATATATATATATATATATATATATATATATATATATATATATGTATTATTAGTGATAAAATCTTTGTATTAATAATTTATATATATTTTATTATTTAATTAAATGTATTCATTTTAAATGAAAATATTAATATAGTTAAGTTAAATATACTTTTATATGATTATCATTTGTTTGTTGAAATTAGTAATTATAATTATACTAAGATAATATTTGTAATGATAAAAATAATGATAATGATAATACTCATGTTAATACTAAGGAAAATAATATTTAATAATTCTATTAATAGTAATACTAATGATAGTTTTATTATTAAGTCTTATAATACTGATAGTAGTTTCAAATGAAAAATTTTAATAGTAATGATAATACTTATAATAATGATGGTATACATTATTAATCTTGTAATAATAATAATTTTGATAATGATACTAATACTAACCTAAATGATAATTCTAATAATAATACTTATAATAATATTTGTAGTAAAAATAATAATAATCTTAATATGAATACTAATAATGTAATGATAATAATTATAGTTATGATAATAATGATATTCATTTTAATGATAATAATATGTAATTACATTATTATAGGAATGCTAATAATTAACTTAACCATAATAACAATAATAATTATAATTGTAACTATAGTTATAATAATAATAACATTTGATAGTTAATACTTTTATTAGTAATAATAATAATATTAATAGTTATAGTACTTATACTAATTTTGACGATAATGATAATACTCTTAAGGTGATCAATGATAATAATACTTCTAATATATTAGGGGTAATAACAATTATCATACTAATAATAACGATAACTAATAATAATCCTAATCATAATAATACTTAGATCAATACTAATAATAACATTAAAAATACTTACTAATGTTACTTAATTAACAAAAGTGATAATAATATAAATCATAGTATTTACGTTACTATAATAATAATAATAACAATAATTGATAATAACAATAATAACAACAACAACAATAATAATAATAATAATAATAATAATAATAATAATAATAATAATAATAATAATAATAATAATAATAATAAATGAAAACTACCTTTAAAGAAATCAGTCTAAAAAAAATGTCCCGAGCCGGGCTCGAACCCGCGACCTCTCGTTCAACCAAAACATACACCTAAACCGTTCCTGCGACCCTTGCTTTTCTGTTTTAAATCCGCAGGCTATTTTATTTAACCGAAAATTTATGTGATCTATAACTTTTTCTTCTTCTTCCATATACCATCGATCAATTTCACCCAAAAATCATATTAGTGAAATTACGAACTCAATTTAGGACGTTCCATCAATATAGAAACCTTTGTTTGTGGTTAGTTGAGATTAATAGTAAAAAAAAATAAAAAAATAAAAAAATAAAGACAGCAGCAGGCTGCTGTCGCAACACAGGAAGAGAAAAAAAATTGTTCTTGAATTGGAGAACGTTTTGGACATTGATGATAACACGAAATATGTTTTAAATTACCTCTAGAATCTATAAAAATTATCATTTTAACTCAAATTGAAACAGAAATTTCAAATTTGATGAAGAACGATCTGTTGACTTTTTATTTTCAAAACTTTGACTTCCAAATTCAAGCTCGTTAGGAGGAATTGGAGACTCAAACTTCACAGATAGATTATTGGAATGATTCCTAACAACTCTCTATTTTTAGATTTTGATATGTGAATTGAATTCGAGATATAGCATAAAAGGTATGGCGACGGAGGTACTGAACTTGGTATGGGTTTTCTGTTTGGTTCTGCAGATGTAGCAACGATTGATAGATGATGAATGTATTAATCTTTCAATGGCCAACAAGGATTTTGATCAGTTTTGTTTTATAATGGTGATGGGATCAACAAAGGTCACGAGTATAATAGAAAGGAAGAAAGAAAAAAAATAAAAAAATAATTGAATCTGATAAGAAACTGATTCGCATACTTTATGGCTTTTTATTTTATTTATATTATTATTATATTTAATTAATATTAATAATTAATACTTATATTAATAATAAATATACTAATAAAAATATCAATAATAATACTAACAGTAATAATAATAATAACATTAATAATAGTAATATCAAAATAATACTAATAATAATAAAAGGTCATAAAAATAAATAAAAAAAATTTATATTTCTATTAATAATAATAATGATGATTTTAATAATCCTGTTAATAATTATAGTTTTATTAATAATAGCTCATAATATCTAGTCATAAATAAATTTTAAATTTTTAATCATTCTTACAATAATGTTTATATTTAAATTCTTTATTTTGATATTCATAACCTTAATATTATTAGAATTTTAATACTTATAACTATATCAATATTAATTATAATAATATTAATGCAATTGATATTAATATTAATAATAATACTAAAGTAGTAACATTAATATTAGTGTTGATACAACAACTATGTTTTAACTTGTAATCATGTAATTAAGTATTATAAATTATCTATAATACAATATTCATATGAATAACTATGTATAGAAATTATATATATTCTAACTATTATATAAAATTATGTTTTTATTATCAAGTAGATAAATATATTATCTATACTGAAATAAATAATCTCAGAGTATATTTAATACATTGTTAACATTGACAAATTATATATATATTCAATCTACTCACTATATTTACATGAACAGTCTTAGATAACAAGTTTAAGTTTTCATTCATATTCACATAATAGTTCATTAATATACTTAATATACAATTATTTACATGTATTGCTATTTATATATACAATTCTATTTACAATTAAAAGTTCGTGAATAATCGGGAATAGTCAAGGTCACATGTATATATGCTACAGTTCAAAAATTTTGAAACTCAACATTACAGACTTTGCTCATCGTGTCGAAATCAAATACGGATTAAGTTTAAATTTGGTCAGAAATTTCCGGATCGTCACAGAATATTCGTGATTTAGGGTAATTAAAATTAAAAGGTCAATTTAATTTTAGTTTTGTAAGGGAAAATTAGTAAAAATAATATTTTAATGATGTATGAAAAATTTTAATGATGCAGGGATCATCACCCTCTTTGGGAATTACTTACACAACTTCTACACGTTTGGATGTCCATCGATAACTTGTAAAATTAAACAACAACCTTAGAATGGCACTTCAAATTCTTTTATCTTGTCATTATCGCGTTCCAAATTTTTTCTTGACATATATTCTGATTTATCTCAAATTCAATGACGATATACATCCAAAATTATGCACCAACTTTCCAATTCTTCTTTATTTAAATACGTGATTCTTACATCACTAATTTTATTTATACACCATCAAACATAATTACAATATTATACAATATAACATTTCAAAACATATTTAGTGGTGTATAAATAAAACTAGTGATGTAACAACTAACAATCATCACCCACTTCGAAAGTTTCATTGCATTACTTGTAATTTTGTCACTAAATTTACTAAAAATTATGAAATTAATTTATTATGTTGAATATATTATCCGTGAGCTCCTCGAGTACATATTTCGAGTTGAGTTTAAATGAGCTCGACTGAGCTTGAACATATTGTAAATATCATTTAGTAAACGAACTCGAGCTCAAGCATGAGCTACTTATGTCGAGTTTGAACAAACTTACGAGCTTAAATGAGCGTTTCAATTACACGCGCGCGCGCGCGCACACACACGCACACACACGCGCGCACACACACACACACACACACACACACACACACACACACACACACACACACACACACACATATATATATATATATATATATATATATATATATATATATATATATATATATATATTATATATATATATATTATTTTATAAAATTACAAATATATTATTACTCCCTCTTAAAGGACATCATTTTTTTTCTTCCAAAAATAGTGAAAGCGTTATTATAACAAATGAAATCTCATCGAAAGATGAAAGAAGCCAAATAGGAATACAACCGGCAATGCTCAAGACTAGAAAACATAGCAATCGAAAAGACAACATCGAGCAACCACCATCTACAATCGAGCCGAACCAGGCCAAAACTAAACAAGATATCGCTAGCAAACTAAAGGACATAACTAACCAAAAGAACCAAAGCGCCTAACACTAACAACTTAACAAGCAAATATAACACAAAAGAGATTGAGCAAGACTAAATCAAGACAAACAAACCGAATAACCAAAAACAAGAGGCAAAGAAATATATAATAATAACTACTTCATCCATCTCACATCTATTGTCCATTATTTTATTGGACCGTTTCAAATTAATTGTGAACTTCTATAAATAGATAAAGAGTTAAATTCTTTTATACCTTTAATATATACATATTTAAGACAAAAGATAAGTAGAACGTAATGAGTAAATCGAAAAGTTAACAAAAAGTGAACTGCGTGCTATAATCCTGGGACAATAGAATTGAAGCGGGACATAGTGTTGTGTATTATATATAGATATAAATATATAAAAAAGATTAAACTCGAGTTGAACTCGAACTTACATAATGATAAAACGAGCTCAGTTTGCGCTAGACTCAGCTAGTTACTCTCCTACTTTTGTATAGATTATCCTATTATTGCGTATTTTATGGGACTCTTGTATTGTACTCATATGGTCCTAATTTAATAGTACTTAGACAAGAACAATACAGTTTAAAAACTTTTTTTATTAACTTTAATTTTTTTTTTTTGACCGACGGTTAGGAGTCACTAACAGGAGTCCACTCGATGTCGGAACCCAACCACCTAACCGATCATTTCTTGGGACAAACCATCACACTCCTACATCCCTAGTGCGAATCCATACATGCAAGGGCGGTTTTATGTAGGGGCAGGGGGTCACCCGTGAATTTGTAATTTTCAGTGTAAAAATTTCAGATCTTTCGACTTTGCCCTAGTGGATTTTTTTGCCCGAAAACCTACATATTTTGCCCCAAAACCTTCAAATGTTATCCAAAAACATCCAAATTTTGCCCAAAAAACTTCAAAATTTGCCCAAAAATCTCTATATCTTGTCCAAAAACCTCCATATTTTGCCAAAAAATTGCTACTTAAAAAAAAAAAACCCCGGTGAAACAAAATCCTGCTTCCGCCACTGGATATGTGCATCGTGTGTGGTAAAATCCTATCAGGTGAGGCTCGAACACAAGACGTTTGAGACCTTTGAGGCCAATTAAATGGGCGGGTAACCTGGAGGGTAATATTTGCAGCCCACAGACTTCTCTTAGTTCAAATTTGATAGAAATTTATATTTTTTGGGAAGTGGTTGGAATGTGTTCGTATCTATTAATAGGATATTGGTTCACACGACCTGTTGCAGCAAAGGCTTGTCAAAAAGCGTTTGTAACTAATCGTGTTGGTGATTTTGGTTTATTATTAGGCATTTTGGGGTTTTATTAGGTAACAGGAAGTTTCGAATTTCGTGATTTATTCCAAATATTAACTAACTTGATTTCTAATAATGAGGTCAATTTTTTATTTGTTACTTTGTGCGTTGTTCTATTATTTGGCGGTGCTATTACTAAATCTGCACAATTTCCCCTTCATGTATGGTTACCTGATGCAATGGAAGGGCCGACTCCTATTTCAGCTCTTATACATGCTGCTACGATGGTAGCAGCAGGAATTTTTCTTGTCGCTCGACTTATGCCTCTTTTCATTGCCATACCTCACATAATGAATTTTATCTCTTTTATAGAATATGGATCATAACAGTTTTTTTAAGAGCTACTTTAGCTCTTGCTCAAAAAGACATTAAGAGGGGTTTAGCCTATTCTACAATGTCACCAATATACTAACACATGTTTTAACATGTTTTAATTTTACATATTACTGTTAAGTGATATAAAAGAATTTTAATTTATTATTGTTATCCGTTTACAAAAATAAAGTAATAAATTTGGACATTCAAAAATAAATACAGGGAAAAAATATCAAAGGGAAGGAGTAGTGATTATCCAATTACTAAATATACCTGCGAAGTCAAAATACTAAAATGCGCCGGTACGCAACAGATGCCGTGAAAAATAAATTCTCCCGCCATCACTCAATAAAACCCCGCACACAAACACATCCTCTTGGATCTCGAGCCTTTTTTTTCTTCATTTCATTTCACATTTTCATCTCATTTTATTCTAAAAATCAAAATCAACCATCCAAGTCAACGAAATGGAGTTACCAGTGATCGATCTGGAGCCGTATTTAGATATAATCTCCGGCAAATCCACCGGCGATGACGTCATAAACCCCCAATTGAAAACCGTTTGTTCTGAAGTCAGTAAAACCCTAAGTGAAACTGGAGCTCTGTTAGTTAAAGATCCTCGTTGTTCAGCTCAAGATAACGATCGATTTATTGATATGATGGAGATGTATTTTCAACAACCTGATGATTTCAAACGATTACAAGAACGCCCTCATTTGCATTATCAGGCAAATATATTTATATATATGCATGTTTATATGTATACATATTGTGAATTATAAAAACTAATTTATATAATTGACTGTGTGTGGTGAAATTACATTGTGCGTTTATTAGGTTTTTGGATCAATTGGATAAAGTATATGTGAATTGAAGCTACATGTTAGCTGAAATGAAATATTTATGTAATTGTTATGTGCCTATATATATCTACATATTTACTGTTAATTATGTAATTTAATAGTTATAGTTTTCTGTGTGTGATGAAATTGCATTGTGCATTTATTAGGGTTGTAGATGAATTGGATAAAGTATGTGTGAATTTAAGTTATTTGTTTGCTGAAATGAAATATTTGTATAATTGTTGTGTAATGAAATGATAGGTTGGCGTGACACCTGAAGGAATTGAGGTTCCACGTAGTTTGGTTGATGAGGAAATGCAAAAGAAGTTAAAATTGTTACCAAAAGAGTCGCAACCATTGACTCCAACAGGTCCGGATCCGAAGTGGCGGTATATGTGGAGAGTTGGACCTCGACCGTCAACTACACGGTTCCAGGTTTTGCGTGGTGTTTTGATTATTAAACCGTTGGTTAATTTTGATGAATTGTTGTTGATGTGGATTTGTTATGCAGGAGTTGAATTCTGAGCCAGTTATACCTGAAGGTTTTCCGGAATGGAAAGAGACTATGGATTCATGGGGTTCGAAAATGATATCTGCTATTGAGGTCTGTGATTAGGGCTTATTTGGTGCATAGTGTTGGGATGATTTCTTGGTAAATAATTTGAAATTTTTATTGTGCAGGCTGTTGCTGAAATGGCTGCAATTGGCTTTGGGCTACCGAAAGATGCATTTACTAGTCTTATGAATCAGGTGAGTGTAGATATCATTTCTTTAGATTGATTGTTTACCAGGTAGGACAAGTGGTCAAACTGAGAATTCTAGAAGTGATTTTAGTAATGATTGGGGATATTTGCATTTGTCACAAGTTTTTTATTTTTTATTTATTTATTTTTTTTTATTTTTTTAAAGAGTTATTTTGGCAAATCTATTCACAGTGTGAGTTACTGAATTGCAGGGTCCACATCTTCTTGCTCCAACAGGAAGTAACCTTGAAAGACATGGCAAAGAGGGTACTGTGTTTGCAGGATACCATTATGACCTTAACTTTTTGACAATTCATGGTAGAAGTAGATTCCCTGGTCTAAGTATTTGGCTAAGGAATGGGAAGAAAGTAGAAGTGAAGGTCCCAGTTGGGTGTCTACTTATTCAGACCGGAAAACAGGTAATTTTAGTGATGTTGGTTTAACATGTTGAAATCTAACTCAAGATTTTGTTACTTTAGCTTTACCACCACATGGATAAAGCATTGATTCCAAACCTAAAGGATGAAGTAACATAAATCTGCTTTTTGGTCATCTTACATGTTTGTTAGTTTGAATATGCTGATCTAACATTTTTGTTATGGTTTAATTTGTTAATAATATATGCAGTAATACTTATGTAGGACATTGTTTTGATTTGCAGATAGAATGGTTGACTGCCGGTGAGTGTATAGCTGGTATGCATGAAGTTGTGGTAACTAAACGAACAATTGATGCAATTAAAACGGCGTCACAAGAAAATCGAAGCCTTTGGAGAGTCTCCTCAACAGTAAGTGCAACAATAATTAGGCCCCGTTAATTTGTCACTTATTTTGCCACATTAGAGTTGGTAAAAGCAAAAATGGGTGGGTCTGGCAGGTTAGGTCTTTCGTGTATCTTTCTTGTACATGTAAACACAGTTTAGGTTTTCCCATAACACGAAACTATATATACTATTGACAGAGCCTCGGTGTGCCATTTGTGGGTTTAAGAAATGTCTTTTGCTACTGTTCATAAGGGTCAGAATAGCTCTAGGTTCTTTGTGACCTATTTAACGCATTTCTGTTAGTTTTGTACCTTATATGACCCGTTGGAGATCAAACATTATCTAATTTGATCCATTCATAAGTAAATGGGTTGATATTGCCTCTATCATATGGACTGAATTTAGCAACTTCCATTTTCATCCTGAAACTTCCTAAACTTACTGTTTGGACTAGTTAATTATAACTTTATAAACTTTAGTATGGTAGAGTGAGTTTTTATGTTGAACTTAACTTTTTCTTGTATTTTGGTAGTTATTCTCTCATATTGCATCGGACGCTGTTCTAAAGCCTCTAGGCCATTTTGCACAATCGCCTCTTGCTGACAAGTATCCTCCCCTTTGTGCCGGAGAATATGTAGAACAAGAGCTTTCTACTATTAACCTCAAGGGGAACAAAGGAGAGCTTTAAAAAGTCTATTGTGGAAGACACATTCAACTCTTACAAGAAAGAAAAAAATTGAAGCTTAGTTATGGTCATTTGTTTAAAATCATTATGTTCATTTAACACCTTTGTACTCTATTTTATCTAGTCTGTTTGAATGATCAAGGGTGAGACTATTATCGTTCTTCTTTACAAAAAACAAAAATAACTTAATACGATCGCTTGAAAGTTTTAGCTCATGTTATATGAGTTCCTCAACTGTTTTCTTAAGCATTACAACACTTTGTTATAATGAGGTTTAGGAATGACATGTACCCCATGTGATACAGATTAGGACTCATGCACCAAATTGGCATGCATCAAACTAACACACATCTATGCATATATAAATGTGCACCAACAGGTTTCAAAAAATGTATCTAGTTTTTTATTTGTATTTGTATCTAAATAATAATAATGGAAAGGAAAGAAAATAGAATGATGGTGCTAATGGTGGTTGTGGTGTTTGGACTGATGGTGCAGGGAAGCATGGGCTTCCCCTGTGGGAGCACATTCTTCTCGGCATTGGTCCAACTGATTCCGTGTAGGGCAGCTGTTGCACCCTTTAGCCCAATTCCTCCAAATGATGCTTGTTGCACTGCCATCAGGGTCTTGGGCCAGCCATGTTTGTGTGTACTGGTCAACGGCCCACCCATCTCTGGCGTTGACCGTAGCATGGCTATGCAACTTCCCGAGAAGTGCAACCTCAATTTTGGACCATGTATGTCCCTTTATTCTTCTTGTTCTTTATCCCACATAACAGAGATATGAGTATGTAACTTGGAGCTACTGATGGCAAAATGGGCGGGTCAGGTTGGGTTTGGGTCAAAACGGCCAAAAAAAAAAAAAATTACGGGTCAAAACAGATTGGATCGGTTTGACCGTTAACCTTTTGTTCCTTCTTGAATCTTATAACTAATTAATGTATTAAATGTGCTACAACGTTTTACCCATTTCCAAGGAAATGGGTCAACATTGCTACATTTATTGAGCAACAATTGTTTATGGTACAGGTGAACTGATGAAGGAGGAAGATCGGACATAATGGGCTGTTGGCTCTACACATCTACTTGAAGTGAACAGAATAAGGAAATAAAATGTGTTGTTTGAGGTCTTGAATAAATTAAGAGTAATGCATCTAATATAAGGACTAAGTATCTTAGTGTCTCTGGTTTTTGTTATGTAGGTTTTTATTTTGGTTAATTTCTACTACTCTAATTGTATTTAGATCCTTCAGTTAAATTACTTTAGTTCAATACCGAGTTATTGTTATTATTTTTTTAGAAAATTGACAGAATTCCCTTTTCAAAAAGTATTATCACAATATACTATTATTAAAATAATCGACAAAAATGACCTACTAATTCACAAAAAGAAAATTACAGAAAACTTTCTTGCAAGTTTTATTTTGCGTTGCCCCGGAAAATCACACGACCAAAGTTTTGGTTATGCGGCGATTAAGAAAACTCATCCGCGCGCTCAAGAAAACTCATCCGCGCGATCAAGAAAACTTGTCCGCGCGATCAATTTTCTTTTCGTCTCCTGCAAGAAATCAACCATTTTTTAGAACTAAATAGAACAAAAAACAATCGTTAGAATCAATTGAATTTGAATATAATTATAAAATATTTAACGTTTACTGGAATAAACTCGATTAATTCATTAATTAATATGAATATAGATGGATGAAAATTAAATAAATAGAATGTGAATATAGTATTACCGGATACTGAAAACTTATAATCTACATCACTTTGATGGCTGATACCTTTATATTCTCAATAAGAAATGAGACTAAATCATACAAGACAACATACTTTTACCACATTTGAATTTACATGGTGTTAATAAATCAAATTAAAGTCACAAAATATTCGTCGAATTTAGAATATCACTCATAATAAAACGTTATTGTCGGTCATCGGTGCATGCCATGAGGAAAATTGATTTGCTTGGTCCATTCAACACTAGTCTTCTTTTACTTCCGAAATTTGAGTTTCTTTTAAAATTAAACTAATTAATCACTAGCGTTTTAGAAAAGCTAGTGATTAATTAGACCACCTCCTATGGTTAGTTACCCGTCCGTTACCCGCTCATTACCCGTCATTACCCGTAATGAACCATAGGCACGAGCTAGTTACCCGCTTTAGTTACCCGCTTCCACCATGGATTTAACGGAAGTATGAAGGTTGGTTATAGTAATTGTGGGTCCCAATGGCTTTTTATTGTTTGGACTTGATGCTTTATTGCTTGTACACTGTATATTAAGAGGAGTATTTTTTTAGCCATTATAGGGAGTGTTTAGTTATGGGTTAGTTATAGAATATTGGTGTTGATGTGGCGCTGATGTGGAAGGTTAAGAGGATGAATAGTTTAGTTACGATAGGGAGTGGCCTTAGTGTATATTCAACATCGTAAAATTCCGATGGAGTTGATTAACTGTTGTTCAGATATCAATTTCCATAAATTGTCAAGTAGAAATAAATGTCACTTTCTTATTTCTTTTTAGAAAAGCAATATATTATTAAACACAAAATCTCAAGTACATGGCTGGAGGCTAAACAATTCGACTAGCCAACTAGAAGATACAAATCGCACAGGAATATCAATACTAAACATACATATTTACATAAGGATGCGAAGGTAGTATCCAAACTACTATCTCAAAATTAAGTTGCAAAAATTAGCGGATTGTGTAGTCAATTATGTCAATCAATTGTCATCGATTTGCATCTCTTCGCGATCTATTCGAAGCTTTTTATTTGAATTTCGTTCAAAATCACCGGTGGATTCCAACACTTGTTTTTAAATACATTTTGATTTCGATTTTTTCATATGAGGTATCCATAAGTCCATTCTACCGCTTGCCAAAGCTTCGCACCAAATTCTTTCAAAGCTAAGCTCGAATTAATTGTTTCCATGACACTTACATTTGTAACACCACCTAATCCCCACCAATGATAAAATTTGTCCCAAATTTCAAGCACATTTGCAAAGCACTAGAGCATGATCACGAAGGAAAATCGTGTGTACTTTTAACAATCCAGATTAACGCAGCGGATAATTAAAATAATAATCTTTTATTATTTTATGAACAAAAATTACAAGATTAAATAACCACTTATTTAGTAAACATACACACGATAAATCTATCTCATTATCCAGTTACACCATAATAATTGTCATGAAAATAAAAACAAAAGAGGAGTTAAACGGTATACCTATCCTGAAGAAACTGATGAACGGAGAGAAACTTACGATCAAAGGGTATGACCGTCTCTTTGGGTAGTCCACTACACTTTCAAGCGACACCAATGAATGCTAGTCCAAACCCAAGTAATTTATTAATATAATCTAGTTATATTAATAAATGAATAATAATACTCCGTAGATAGCTTCGAAATCAAACGTAAATATGAGGTTTGGTATTCGTGCGTAATACTGTAACAAACTTTGGGGTTTAGTTTTTAATTCGTTTCTATGATTTCTTTTTGTAAATCCATCTTAGACAACAAGCCAAAAAACCATATTTATAATGAACCAATGTTTGAGTCGGCTAAGGAAAATAAACTCATACGAATTTTAGCCAATATAGATTCCTTATATATTCTTTTCATTATACTTGGCCATGAAGTAAATCTTATGTACGGAGTATTTGACAAACATAATTAATTTATTAAACAATTAATTAATTAAATAATTAATTAATTCTAACAAATTAAATTATCGCGTTACTTGAATAATATATATACATCATATATATATATATTTCATTTGACGTCTAAGTGTATATATGTGTGACCCCGAAGGCTCAAATGAATTTAGCCATATAATTATATTTTGTACCTTGCACACAAATCCTACAGACTCCCACTTGTGCATTGTACAACACCAAGTAACTATACAAACAATGGATACCGTCTAGCAACAGGCCATTGCCCCTAAATTTATGTGAGGGTAGTTTCTCGGAACTGCTTATTGGAAGTGTTAAATATCATACGTCCATTTGTTTCAGATACTTTAGTTAAACTTGAGATATGGATTATTTTTTTTTTGAAAGGCAAGCTTGCATCAGTCCGGACCGAAGCCTAGTCATCATTTGCACACACACACGCGCTTTCGGGCAGGAAACCCGAACCACACTCTGAGGATCCGACCCTTTAACCATCCCGAGGGGCAGGCGGGCCGGATCTTAGTCCCGGAGCGGGTCGGTAAAACCTTCCCTTTGGGCCACCTTCAAGGAATATATTTCAATTCCTAGAGCGGGTGACGAGGCTCGAACCCGAGACCTCTAGCCCTGCGAGTACACAAGTGTAACCGCGGTACCATTGAAGCAATGCTTCGTTGGTAACTTGAGATATGGATTATTGGTCATTCTCATTTGTTTAACAATTTTATTTCTCGATCTTAGAACTGAATTAGATCACCAAATTAATTAAGTATCATCTTAATTACATCTGGGTGCGGCCACACAAATATCTTATTCATTCATCGAGGAGCTCAAAAGTATCTAACTCCAAACATTTTGGAGGAACAAATCCTATTTGCATACACGTGTTTCTTACGAGCTTTACATTACACCCAATAATGGCCTTTATTACAGCCTTATTCAGGACAACGTTTAACCATATCAAAGTACAATGTTTCACACATCAAAACTGGCGTGCATCTCAAGTCTAAGGACATAAAGACATAATCACTAAAAGATTCACTACTGACAACGATCCATGTAGTGACATCTCGGATGGGTCATTCCAATATTCATCATCAATGAATACATATGAATTTTGGACTCTGCAAGTTAACTATTTATCATCAATAAATATAACCAAACATTCATATTAATCTTAATTCACATTATTCCCATAACATGATCGATTATGGAGATTTTGAATAATCAACAATTATTCATGGATTAAACATGCTAATATAGAACACAGTGATATAAATGAAAACGATCATACCAACTATATATCAATTCATTAAGATAAAACTGCTTAATGTTCCAAAGATATCCAAATACTAAATTACAAATTAAAAAGATCAGCAGCATAACGAAGTCCAATACTACTAGCATGATCATCATGCTTGTTATGTGTCATGGGCTTCGTGAACAGGTCAGCCACATTATCATCTGTATGAACCTTAAGAATACTAATATCATTCCTCTCAACGACTTCTTGAATATAGTCAAACTTTCGAAGAATGTGTCTGCTACCCTTACGTACACGTGATTCTTTCGCAGGTATAATAGCACTTGAATTATCACAGTACATTTCCATAGGGGATTCAATGCTGGGAACTACTTCGAGTTCAACAATAAACTTTCTAATCCAAACAGCTTGCTGTGCAGCTTCTGATGCAGCAATGTATTTCGCTTCTGTTGTAGACTGTGCAACTGTGCTCTGCTTCGAGCTCCTCCAATCAACTGCCCCGCCATTCATGACAAAGACATATCCTGACTAGGATCGAGAATCATCTCGACCAGTTTGGAAACTAGCATCTGTATAGCACTTAATACTCAGCTCTTCTTCCAAACCTCCGTAAACCAAGAACATATCTTTAGTTCTCCGCAAATACTTAAGAATGTTCTTAACAGCCATCCAATGTTCTTCACCTGGATTCTGTTGATAATGACTCGTTAAACTCAAAGCTAACGAGACATCAGGTCTAGTACATAACATGGCATACATTATGGATCCTATAGCCGAAGCATACGAGATACCTTTCATTCGTCTTATCTCATCAGGTGTGATAGGACTTTGAGTCTTGCTCAAGATTACACCCTTTTGCACGGGCAATGCCCCGCGCTTAGAGTTCTGCATGCTAAATCTATGCAAGATTTTATTAATGTATGTACTTTGACTCAAACCAATAAGCCTTTTTGATCTATTTCTATAGATCCCGATTCCAAGAATATATTTAGCTTCCCCAAGATCCTTCATGGAAAAACATTTTCCAAGACAAGACTTAACATCTCGCAAAGTTGGAATGTCATTTTCAATAAGTAGTATGTCATCAACATACAAGATCAAGAAGACTACTTTACTCCCACTAGCTCTAATGTAAACACATGGCTCATCTCCGTTTTGAGAAAAACCAAACTCTTTAATTTTCTTATCAAACTTGAGATTCTAGCTCCTGGATGCTTGCTTTAATCCATAAATGGATTTTAGAAGCTTGCATACTTTATTAGGATGTTTTGGATTCACAAACCCTTCTGGCTGAACCATATATACGTCCTCGCTTAGGTCGCCATTTAAGAAAGCGTTTTTGACATCCATTTGC
Source organism: Rutidosis leptorrhynchoides (assembly GCF_046630445.1). Lineage (NCBI taxonomy): Eukaryota > Viridiplantae > Streptophyta > Magnoliopsida > Asterales > Asteraceae > Rutidosis > Rutidosis leptorrhynchoides. Next base: position 194,861,035 of record NC_092343.1, read on the forward strand.
CATATTTCATAATCATGAAAAGCAGCTATGGCAATAAGTATCCTAATGGATTTAATGCTCGCGACTGGTGAAAAAGTGTCCTCATAATCAATTCCTTGAGTTTGAGTATAACCTTTTGCTACCAATCGAGCCTTAAAAGTGTTTACATTACCATCCATGTCAGCCTTCTTCTTGAAGACCCATTTACACCCCACTGTCTTGCAATTGGGTGAAAGATCAATCAAGTCCCATACTTGATTATCTTTCATGGACTGCATCTCTGACTTCATAACATCTCGCCATTTGTTAGATTCTGGATCTGATATGGCCTCACCGTAGCCAGAGGGTTCATCATAATCCCCTAGACGAGGTTCATCTGAATTAATCAGAAGATTTAGCCTCTCTGGTCGATGAGGAGTTCTACTAGATCTACGAATTACAGGTGCAACACGTTCTGGCTCACCAACAGTGTGTTCAGCTTCAATGTGCGGTTGACTAGTGCCTTCAGAAGGTATGTTGAGATGACCCGTGCTAATCCATAAGGATGAATACAATAACATATGGATACATTGCGAGGTATTTTACCTCTATATGATACATTTTACAAACATTGCAATCGTTTTTAAAAGACAACTTTCATTACATCGAAAGATGACAGACATGCATACCATTTCATAATAACCCCACTACAAATGACCTAATTTGTCATTTACTTAATAATAAGCTTTATTGAACTCAATGACTTGAATGCAATGTCTTTTGAAATATGCCATGAATGATTCCAAGTAATATCTTTAAAATGAGCAAATGCACAGCGAAAGATTTCTTTAATACCTGAGAATAAACATGCTTTAAAGTATCAACCAAAAGGTTGGTGAGTTCATTAGTTTATCATCAATATTCATTTCCATCATTTTTAATAGACCACAAGATTTTCATTTCCATTTCTCATAAATATACATCCCATACATAGACATAAAAATCATTCATATGGTGAACACCTGGTAATCGACCTTAACAAGATGCATATAGAATATCCCCATCATTCTGGGACTCCCTTCGGACATGATAAATTCGAAGTACTAAAGCAGTTCAAATTCTCTGACTGGGGCTTGTTAGTGCCCATAGATCTATCTTTAGGATTCGCGTCAATTAGGGGCCAGTTCCCTAATTCTTAGATTACCAGACTAAAAGGGGCATATTCGATTTCGATAATTTAACCATAGAATGTAGTTTCAATTACTTGTGTCTATTTCGTCAAACATTTATAAAAGCGCATGTATTCTCAGTCCCAAAAATATATATTGCAAAAGCATTTAAAAAGGGAGCAAATGAAACTCACGATACTGTATTTCATAGCAATAATGCATATGACGGCACTGAACAAGTGCAGGGTTGGCCTCGAATTCACGAACCTATATTAAGTATATATATATTTATATAATGGTCAATGTCTGTCTAACAATTAAGGTCGAGTCATAGTGTACCACAATTCTATGCTCGAGACCGATATGCAAAAGTTAACAAAATCAGTTTGACCCAAAATGACTTTCAAAATCTATACATGATTATTATATTACTTAAATATAGTCATTTTATATATTTAAATATAGTTAACAGATTTTATTAGAGTAAATAGCATAAATCATTTAGTAATAAATAAAAATTTATATTAAAATTTATATATAATAAAAATATACTTTTATATATCTTATATAATAATATTTATAAAGTTCATTTAATATCATAAAAATATAATGGTACGTATTATTAAAACCATTTTTAAAAACATGCGAGCAGAACCTCGTCGTAGTATTTTATGTAATATAATACTAATATTAATACTGTTAATTTTAGTAATAAGATTAATAATAATAATAATAATAATAATAATCTTAATAATATTAATAATAATAATATATATGTATATATAAGAGAAGAGATTGAGAGACAGATCGTGTGATGAATGAATTTCAAACAGAATTCGATCGAGTTTTAAAGAATGTGAGCACCACCTACCCACCATGCGATCGCATGGGGGCAAAGGTGTTAAGCCATGCGATCGCATGGCTCTTTATGCCAGCACATGCTCGATCATTTTAGGTTGCCGACACTTAGTTTATAATATATAATAATATATATATTTTGTAACGACCCGACAAAATCGTCATTGACGGCGCCGTTAACTTAGGTCCCGTTACGTGGTCATAGTCCCCCTATGAGATGCGTTTGACTAAAATTATGTCGCATTCATTTGAAACGTGTAAGACTTGCAAAGTTTTAAGTTACCAAAGGGTTCGAAAACAAGTTTAAATTTACAAAAGTTATCAGGCATAAGTGAAATAATTTGCGACATAATATAAGTTGTAAATCTCGAATGCTATCAATAGCGTATGTATGTATGTATGATTGACCCCAAGCAAGTAAATCAAGTGTATGCATGTATGCTTGACTCCAAGCAAGTATAAGTGTACGCGGAAGCATGTATCAAGTAGCCAAGTATGAACCTGAGAAACATATAGAAAACTGTCAACGAAAAATGTTGGTGAAATCATAGGTGTATTTGTAAACGTTGTTTTTGAACCACAAGATTTTGTATAGTTGATTATCCAAATCGTTTGCATTCCAAAGATGTTGTACGTTTGCGAGCACCCAATTATCAAGACTTAACTGTATATGAACCCCATTAAATTAGTGTTAGAACCTACACTATACCCGATAATATATTTCATCCGCTAACGTTAGCGAACCGTCCGAATGAGGGCTCGTCAAGCCCATGTGATCACATAACATAAGTTCACGTTTACACCCTGCAAGTGTAACTAATGATAATTGAATTGAGGCTTTTTGTTCTAACTCGCGTGGAATGTTGTTTTCGTACTTGTGTTCAAAGCATAAAAGTATGATACGTATATGTTTCTCATCCCATAGTTTAAAGAATAAAAGTTGTTGAAAAGGTGGGACTATGATCTCACCGTAGTTGCATGCCAAAGTACTTGTAATATAACGTGTGCAAATGAAAGTTGCTTAGCCTTGACCCAAATGAGATGAAATTAGTATCAAGTTGTAGAGGATGAAGAGAGGATTCCAAAAGTACGATTTGTTTTGATGTTTGCTTCCTTGAAATGATTTAGATGATGATTTTAGGATTTGGAGTTTGAGAGCATAAATAATGGAAGTAGTAGAAAGAAGTGGGAGGTTGAAAAAAATTAATGGATGAGATGGTGGGTTGACTAGTTGACCTAGTCAACTAGTTTGCCCACTTGACAACCTTAGTCCCTCGAGTTTAAAGCGGGTGCGTGAATTATCCAAACGAATTATTTTAAATACGCTAGTGTAAACGAGCGATGTTATAATCAAATAACGAAAATATTAAAACGCTAGTCAATAGAAGATACGAATTTAGATGACGAAAGGTTATCTTAAAAAAAAAAAGACGGGCGTTAAAATGAATTAACGGAAAAATGCGGGATGTTACATTACCTACACCTTAAAAGAAATTTTGTCCCGAAATTTAGTTGGAAGTAGTAGTCGTTGTTTCTTCCTCGAAATCTTGCGTTGCCAATTCTACAAATGAGTGAAGGTACTTCCTTGGGTATTTCAACAAACTTCAAAAATCGAGGTTTTACGTTGTTTTAAAGTTTTGTTTCACGATTCATAATTTCAACCGGTTCTCCCATAAAGTGGAGTTTATCATCGATAGTAAACTCATCGAAAGGAATAACAAGTTCTTGTTCGGTAAGACACCTCTTTAAGTTTGATACATGGAATGTAGGATGAACGGAATTCGATTGAGTTGGGAGTTCGAAATGGTAAGCAACGGGTCCAATACGCTCCAAGATTTCAAAAGGATCAAAATATCGTGAATTTAGCTTTCTACGTTTCCCAAAACGGATTACACCTTTTCAAGGTGCGACTTTTAACGTTACGCGGTTACCCAAATGGAATTCGAAAGGTTTACGTCTAACATCGGTGTAGCTCTTTTGGCGACTATGGGTCATCTTAAGTCTTTCTTGGACTTGAACGATCCTAATGGTTATTTCATGAATGAGTTCGGGTTTGATGGTTTGCTTGTCACCTACTTCGGTTTAACAATTAAGAAAAACGAAAATTGCAGCTATACGAGTTCTCGAAAGGTGTGGCGTTAATACTCGGGTGATAACTATCGTGGTAAGAGAATTCGATTAAAGACAAATACTTTTCCTAGGTAAGTTTGAAGTTGATAACACAAACTCGTATTATGGTTTCCAAGGTTTGAATCGTATGTTTGCTTGGTCTGTCAGTTTGTGGGTGATACGCGGTACTCATGTCTAAACGTGGTCCCAAGGCTTCTTGTAAGGCACCCCGAAATTTAGAAGTGAAACGAGCATCTGGATCCGAAATGAGGTACATTTATTTAAGATATATTTGAACAAGTTTGTTAGGACTTGAAAACTTTTGTTAGAACAAGTTTCTTATCGGTTTCTGAAAACGTTCGTTATGACTGTTCACCCTCGAGGCGAATACTAGTATAACGTGAAGAGTCTCTCTCTCCATTGAGAATTTAGATAAAGGATTTTCTTACACAGAAGTACGAGTGTAATGCGAGAGAAGTTTCCGCCTCGATGTGAGCATATCAAGCGTTTCGTAGTTCGTCGATAAAAGTGTACGAAGACGAGATAGTATACATGTTTAACATATGTTTTGAAGTTGAAAGAATTGGTCATTCGTTCAAGAGCATAAATATGATTTGGCAATATCAAGATGTGTCCCTGGTATGGTCGTTATCAATATTCTCGAAGTTTTCGAATGGCAACAAGGAAAAATAAAGTCATGTACATGGCACATGATGGTAATTAGGTTGATCGAGTCCAATTGTAGTGACCTGTCCTAATCCATCTGGACGAATACATTACATTTGGTTACATCGCGAGGTACTTGACCTCTATATGATACATTTTGCAAACATTGCATTCGTTTTTAAAAGACAAACTTTCTTTACAATGAAAGTTAACAGCATGCATACCATTTCATAATTCATCCAACTATAATTGACTTAATAATAATCTTGATGAACTCAACGACTCGAATGCAACGTCTTTCGAAATATGCCATGAATGACTCCAAGTAAGATCTCTAAAATGAGCTAATGCACAGCGGAAGATTTCTTTATTACCTGAGAATAAACATGCTTTAAAGTGTCAACCAAAAGGTTGGTGAGTTCATTAGTTTATCATAATCGATGATTTTCATTATTTTAATAGACCACAAGAATTTCATTTCCAGTTCTCATAAATATACGTCCCATGCATAGAGACAAAAAAATCATTCATATGGTGAACACCTGGTAACCGACATTAACAAGATGCATATAAGAATATCCCCTATCATTTCGATAAATCCTTCGGACATGATAAAAACAACATCCAAGTACTAAAGCATCCGGTACTTTGGATGGGGTTCGTTAGGCCCAATAGATCTATCTTTAGGATTCGCGTCAATTAGTAGGTCGGTTTACTAATTCTTAGGTTACCAAGCAAAAGGGGCATATTCAGCTTCGATCATTCACCCATATAATGTAGTTTCAATTACTTGTGTCTATTTCGTAAAACATTTATAAAAATTGCGCATGTATTCTCAGCCCAAAAATATAAAGGGTAAAAAGGCAAATGAAACTCACCATAGTGTATTTTGTAGTAAAAATACATATGACGACATTGAACAAGTATAGGGTTGGCTTCGTATTCACGAACCTATATCAATTATACATATTAACACAATGTAATCGAACAATTTATATACTATTATTATTAATGATATATTTGTTACTTTAATGGATTATATGTTTCATTAATTAATTAACTATATTCATTTTATAAATACTTAGTATAAAATATCAATGTAGTTAGGTTATATGTTTTAACTATATCTTTATAAAAATATTATTTCTTTGTAAAAATAATAATTATAGTAATACTACAATATTGATAACAATAATAATATTAATAATGATAAAATGATAAATTTTGGTAATAATGTTACTAAAAATGATAATTTTTTCTAATATTAATAATAGTAATAATAATAATAATGATAATAATAATAAGCTAATAATAATAATAATAATAAATAAATAAGTATATAACTACCTCAATGAAGTAACCCTTGAAAAAAAATATGCCCAAGCCCGGATTTGAACCCGCGACCATCCGCTAACCCGTTAACACCTTTAACCACTCTTCCAATTCATTCATTTATGGTTTAACACACTTAAATAATTATATAACTCATCTAGTTTTCTTTTGCTTCTTCTTCTCATCTTTTATTATTGTAATATCATTCTTAACCTCATCATTATCTTTATATTTATTTCTTAACCGTATCATCTTATTCGTTAATCATCTCCAATCTATATCATCAAATTTATTGTCATCAACTAAACTGTAACCAGTGTGAGTGCGTGATGGGTTTTCGGCCCAAGAAAAGTTCCATAAACTTCCACTAGTCCACCCAACTTAACTCGGCCCAAATCATTACGGCAGCCCAATAATTTCAATATCCCTCTTAACCATTCATGGCCCATTAGAAAGATTGAACATTGGCCAATCATTGCAAACAAACTCTCGGCCAAATAGAAAAGAAATGAGGTAGTTCAAAGTGTGATCAAAAGCAAAATGAAAAGGTGATGGGATGTGATTACATGCGTAGACATGTTTGGCCAGCAAGAAAAAAAAATTAGTTTTAAACAATCATTGATTAGTTGGTACCCATCCACTCTAGACCCACTCATCATCTCCACCATAAGAACTTATTATGATATCATAAAAAAAAAGAAACGCGTATGTATTTATTGGTTTCAAATCACACGGTTGTAAGGAAAAAAAAACAAAAGAGTGGGTTTTCCTTTGTCCCACCACAAAAATGAAATGATCAAACAGCAAAAAAAAAATTGTCGGCTATGAAAATTAACTAGTTCCAAATTGCTTTTTGATAAACGCCTTTAATATATATATATAACAAGGTTTGGCAACTTTAGTTTGTAACCCATTCTATCTTTTTCACTTCTTTATTTAGCTCAACCGAAAGAATTTTTTTTTAGAGATTGAGTGGAGAGGGATGGAGTGTGACGTTGGGTCCGGTGGACAAGAAATCGAAGCAAAATCAGTAACAATATCATGTTGTGGTGATCTTTCTCATTCGAAGTGATACAGAAACTAAATTTCAGAAGCTACAATTTAATGGTTGGCGGTTTGTGATGAATTGAAGGAAGGGAGTGAGAGAGAGAAGAGAAACAAAATAAAGTAGCAGCAAGAACCTTCAAACAGCAAAGATGGCTGTAGCAGCAGTGCAAGGTTTGTTGGTTTTTGGTAGTGGTTTCGTTTGGTTTCCAGCTGAACAAAGTAGTTCAACAACATCAAGGGTTCGAAGGAAAATAGAAATGTAACCACAATAGTAGCTCATAGCAACAGTAAGCAGAAGTGAGTAATTGATTTAACCCAGGAGTAATTTATTCGATGGTGACTATTTGTCTTGGATTATGATGGTGTTTTGATGAGATATAAACCGTAACCGGTAGGTAACATATCGATGAAACTGTCATCAAACAGGAAGAAGAAACAATTAACAGCGAGAGTTGGTGGTGATGTTCATAGTGATCGAGAAGAATAGAAGTGAAATATGGTGGTGTTTGTTGGTGGTCTGTTTGAAAGGAAACTAGAAACAAGAACAGAATACGGTTGGTGTTCTTTATTTATTTTCTGATTTAATTCGATGGAATAAAGGCTGTAATGGTTATTAATTGATAATGAAAATGTATAAAGGAACGTCTAAGTCAGTATTAGTGTGAAATTCGTTTGATTTATGGCTAGAAGAGAGTCGACAGCAATTATCAATCGTACAGAAATAATAAAAAGAAATATAAAAGTTTGATATTGACTCTAAACAGATTTGGATTGTTTTGTGATTTGGAAATCTTGAATTGTACTGGATTAAAGATAGGAAAATGACTTATAACAAATTCATACTCCTTGTTGGTTATCAAAGTCTAACGAATCAAATAGAGAATAAAAACAGAATCGTCCTTTAATAGATTTTTACATATATTTAATTAATACTAATAATTAATAATTATATTAATAATAATAATAATAATAAATAATAATACTAATTTCCTAGTATTTATATGTATATGTATATGTATATGTATATGTATATATATGTATATATATATATATATATATATATATATATATATCTATTTATATTTCTATATATGTATATCTCTTATATTTATATATTTTTATTTTTATAGATTATAATTAATATTATTAGTAAATATAACTATAATAATAATGCTCTTAATATTATACAATAATAATACAAATTTATAATATCATAATAGTAATAATATTACTAATGATAATTATAACAATTACCATAAATGTATAACAATAATATTGTTAATAACAATAATACTAATATTATTAATAATAACAATAATATTAATAATAATAATATATCAATTTATATATGTTAATTTATTCATACCAGATTTCATATATATATATATATATATATATATATATATATATATATATATATATATATATATATATATATATATATATATATATCTTGTATTAAAATAATAATATTAATGATATAAATATTAATATTAGTATTAACATTAATAATAATAATGAAAGTAATAGTAGTAATATTAATATAAAAATCATATTTTTAATGTGTAATTATATTTAACCTATTAATAGTATATATATTTTAATTATACCTCATATAACATATGTTGAATATTATTTGTTCAATTTAATATAAATACATTATATAATATGTGTTTGTATATAATTGTCTTATATATATAAGTGTTATATATATTTACTTGATATATATTATATTCTTCTATTAAAATAAATTTCAACATATAATATTTATAACCTTCATATATATATTCCAATATACACATGATAATTATTATTGTAGAAATCATTTATATTTATACATAGATTTATATTAGTAATGACTTATTTTGTATAATATTTTACATATTAAATTTTAAATGAGTTAATAACATTTTATACTTTCCCATATTTACCTTTTTAATTATCTATGTATTTATATATATATTTATTTGTTTACAAACAATTATTCGTGAATCGTCGGGAATAGTTGTGATGATCGCTCTAAATCCATATGGACGAACACGTCATTCATCGATTTCATTGCGAGGTATTTGACCTCTATATGATACATTTTGTAAACATTGCATTCTTTTGAAAAGGCACACCATAAATGAATATTTAAATCAAAGGTTTTCGACAGCTGATGATTTCTACATATAGACAATCACCGTAAATAATAGTTTACAATAGTACTTCCGTTGACAATGCAGTCAAAATAAGATACATGGTGATTATTTGGTGAATGCAACGTTTCCTTGAAAAATATGCCATGTAAGACTCCATTCACATAGCTTGTCATACATATAAGCAAACAGCGGAAGACTTCTAGGGAACCTGAGAATAAACATGCTAACAAGTGTCAACACAAAGGTTGGTGAGTTCATAGTTTTAATGTTTTGCATAATCTGTACATAAAGGTGGATCACAAGATTTCAGTTGTTTCATCCAGAAACGTTTATCAAAATATTCTACAAGATTAAGCACCCTGGTAGCTAAACTTTAACGTTATAATAAGTACCCCTGTTTTAACATACATGCAACCAACATGTACAATACACGCAAACCAACGTGTACTAAACTCAAATAGCATACATCTGTTTTATAGTTCAGGCTAGGGTTTCTATACCTGGAACAGACGGGGATGTCAAGCCCTATGGATCCATATACAATTATTCGCGCCCACCAGTCCATATCCTATGTACTGGCAGCTACTAGTTACCAAAGCTAAAACTCAGTGTAGAATTTAGTATGTACTTGTGTCTTATTGCGTTTAAAATAAATTGCATGTATTCTCAGCCCAAAAATATTTAAAGTATTTAAAAAGGGAGACTATAACTCACCTTAGCAGCATATAAAGTCGTTCACCAAAATGTGACCGAAACTCGGATTACCAAATAACCGTAGATCTCAACCTAGAGAACATATGTTGGTCAATAAATGTCTATCAAGCTAAGTCAGGTCATAGTGTATCACAATCCTAATGCTCGAGATCGACATACAAAAGTTATCCAAAGTCGTTTCAAAAAGTCAATTTTGACAATAGTTCAACAAAACGAGACGTACCTTATATAAGGATTCATTTACTCGGTTGGTAATATTCAAAAATCCAATTTATCAATCTTACAAACAAGTTGTTTAAATATTAATTGCAGATTCAAAAGCAATTCTAATTAACATCAATCATAATTCAGTTGATCATATCTTTTGATTCGTTCATCGAAATTACGCGATTTCTAAATGAAAAGTTATTGATTTTTCGCCAGCTTTCCAAAAACATGTATATCATATACCTTTTACTAGTAATATATGTATTTAATTCGTGATTCATTATAAACTATTTAACGACGAAATTTAGCATACAAGCATGCATAAATATATATACTCGAGCACTATACATGGATACACAATTTATATATAAAAGATAAAATATGAATGCTCACGTATCAATATCGTGATTCAATATTGCAGGGAAGTACGTAGACGCAACAGAGATGATAAACACTAGGTTTGACTTGCCAAGAATACCCACGTACATTACCCATAACCTCCATAGCTATAACCCATAATTTCCTTAGCTCTATCCCGCTTGAAAACTCATTTTGAAAGTGACACGCTCATGACTTCGTCGTAGTATTTTATGTATAATAATACTACTAATAATAATACTAATAATAATATTAATCTTAATAATAATAATAATAATAATAATAATAATAATAATAATAATTAAATAAATACAGAGTAAGATGGATGATATATGTGTAATCGAGCAAAAAAACGAATTCAATTTATAGACCTTTCCTGAAATTTGACCTCAGCGATCGCATGGGTTTTCAGTGCTTTTGCCATGCGATCGCATGGCTAGGCTGGACAGCTCATTTCTGCTTTGTTTTCTAGTTCGTCGACATCAAATAGTGTTTACTGTAGCAAATAGTATTTACTGTAGCAAATAGTGTTTACTGTAGCAAAGTCGTTTTCACTGTAGCAAAGTCGTTTTCACTGTAGCACTGTAGCAAAGTCGTTTTCACTGTAGCAAATAGTGTTTTACTGTAGCAAAGTCGGTTTCAATGTACATATAGTATTTTACTGTAGCAAAGTCGTTTTTACTGTAGCAAAGTCGTTTTTACTTGTAAATCTTATAATATATATACATACATATAATTGTTCATGAATCTTTGAGAGTAGTCGATGGGTAATTGAATAGTTCAAAAATTTTGAGATTCAGTTTTACAGACTTTGCTTATCGTGTTGGAAACATTAAATCATATCGAGAATTTGGTTCAAAATAAGTTAAAATTTTCCGGGTCATCACAATAGTCAAAGGTCAAATGAATTTAGGTACACAATTCAAAATTTTGAGATTCAAATTAAATAGACTTTGCTTATCATGTCGATTTAATATTAAGATCAAGTTTAAATTTGGTCAAAAATTTCCGGGTCATCACAGTACCTACCCGTTAAAGAAATTTCGTCCCGAAATTTGATCGAGGTCGTCATGGATAACAATAAAAATGTTTTCATGACGAATATGAGTTGATAAATAGAGTTTTATCATCATCGAGTAATATGGATAAAATAATTCGATTATTCGAAGAGTACGAATGAAGCTATCACTAAATAGTGAAATGAGAAAGACAAGTTTCATCATAACTTTTGACTGGTCATGGTTGAATTCCGAAATTCAAGGGATTTCAAAGAAAATCTTGGAAATCTATAAGATTTGATTCTTTGAGATTTATGGAAATTAAGATCTCTATAATTAAATGCGATTATCTGTTTCGATTGCTTTATCTGGTATTTTCACTATAAATGAACTTCTCCCGTTCCATTATTTTCACCACTCCAATACTTTCTTTCTCGATCCATACTTTCAATGATTGTGAATATGCTTAATCCAACTCTGGTTCTTAACCTCATTCTGACTATCGCAACCATCATTATTCTATTTCAACTCCCACCAGAGGAATCTGTTTACTTCTACTTCGCTCTTGCGGTAATTGTGTTTATCATACTCCCGTGTCTTTATATTGCTATTCGTATTAATGTACACGGTTTGTGATTTCTGTGTTGTTGTCGAGTTTTATATCTTCCCTTATGTTTCAGAGCTCTTTGCCTTTTTATTCTCTTCTCGACCTCTAGTAAAGCGAGTAATGGTCCAGAATTCGTAAGTATGGAGTTTTGAATGATTATAATGCTCTAAGCACGAAGGAACGTATTCTCACGATTTGACTTGTCAAATTACCAGAATTACTGAGAATAGTACTATCAAGAATATATTTTTCTTGATATGTTTATAAGTTAAGCAGGATGAAAGAGTTATGTAACATGACACCTGATAATGGTATGATCTACTGTGAACCATCATCACGTTACATTAGAAACTCAGCATGACTTACTGTAATATAATCACGTTGGCCGGGCGTCATTATATTATACTAACCCATGCTTCAATTTCCAACACTTCTCCATAATTCCTTCATAATTTATACTTAGATTTTACAGAAGTTTCTAATATAATGGAATACAGAAAACACGAAGAGGTAGATAATTTCGAACAAGAATATTTATGAAAATATGCTCAGAAATATCGAAGATATTTATGATGATATTTTGGAGTTTCTAAGTTCGAAGGTTAATGAAAAAAAAAATTTCTGTAAGATTTTTAACATGACTTCGGAGCAAGATATTCTCTAAAGATTTCTCGGATACAGAATTACCTGAATTCTTTGAATATAGGGTTTGGTCCTTGTATTTGTTCTTGGTCTCCTTCATGGTTAGCTCAATCCGTTTTTCAGTACCAAATTTTCTATCGAGCGTTCCCAATACTCCATTATTTATCATCAAACTCTTGGCCATTTAGGCCATCTACAATTTTACTGTTTCGTCTGCATTTAATGCAGCCATATCTGGATCGTCAGTTATCAATCGAGGTGTTTTCAGGAGAATTGTGTTTTTAGATGATTAAACGCTGATGGTAGTATGGTGGAATATAAAAGGTTCACAGTTAACAATAAAAGAGAACACATATATATCAAGGTTATAATAAGGTTGTTTCGGACGAAAAGTCGAAGTTGACTTGCTGGAGCTGTGACAAAATTTGCTACTTTGAAAGGGATTACCAAATTATTTTGGGTAATAATAACACTAAAAGAATTAGCACAGCTACGTGTTAACCGTTTACTCAGTTTCCGAGTGTTTTCAGGTGCATAACTATATGCATCAATCTTTTCTTCTGTAAATAAAGTGTGGTTGGTTCATCCTCTCGATTGAGGTGTTTTCGAGAATCATGAAAGGTTTGAACGCAGACTATAATCGTCAAGATACAAATGAGGTTTAAGATGAAATAAAGTGGCAAACTTGAGGAAATATTTAACTGTAGTAGATGAAATTTATTTACGATATTTTAAGTCAAAATGTGTTATAATTACTATTTCCTACTCTTTTAATACTTTTTAATTGTCCATGATAGTAGTTCAATAGTCCAATAGTTCAACCAAAACTAGTATATTATAAGGATATAGTCACATAGGAACAGTTAGCTAGTAACAGTCAGCTAAGATTTAGTTAGTATAGGTTTAAAATTTTACGTAGTTAATTAATTGGTTACTAATCAATTTTATGTTGTTCATTATTTTGTTCATTATGCCATTTGTCAAATCTTGGCTTGGATTTTGATCGGCAGAAACTCGTATATGAAATTGAATTAGAATGAAAATGGTTATTCTTTGGTGGACGGATACGTATATGTGTGGATTTGAGCAGTATTATTAATGACTGCTGAATCTAAATTGAAGAATGTACAGTGTAACTTATTAATGTGAAATCTAAATATTCCTCGGGTATTACCTACCCGTTAAAATATTTTCACCAATAACAGTTTGTACAAAAGAATTATTAATTACAATCTTTATGAAAACATATATACATATATATTTTCTTCAGATGTAATCATGGATTTAATGAGTTAATGTGATATTAATCTCATTTGATTTACCGTTAGAATGAAAATATATAATCTCTAAAACATTAGAGATTACATAATCGTCATGTTGAACGAAGATAAATGATGTAGACGTGATGTAGAACGATGATTATGCTCGAGGCACAGATTGTGATGTTGAGGCGTGCGTTGTTGATAGTACGGGTGCTGTTGCTGAAGCTGGTAAGTTTTGCACCATATACTCCAAAGCTATTACTCGAGCACGAAGTTCATTGACTTCTTGTATTAATCCAGGATGATTATCGGTAGGAATGAGCGAGTGAATAAGGTTTTGAGATAGTATATAATCATGGCGAGATATTCAGGAAATGAGAGAGAAAATGGTATTACGAACAGGTTCGCTGGTAAGTGTTTCAGGTTCTTTGCCAAGAGGGCAATATGGTGGATGGAAAGAATTGCCTTCTTCTTGTCTCCAATGATTAAGTAGACTACGAACTCATCAGATGAATTGGGGATGACTGATTGGTCGATTCATTCCGGTGACATTGCTTCCGGAGCTTAGAAAAACATCCATGTCGGAATAGCTTTCGGATTCCGAAGAACTTGAACTGGTGGCGAGTTCCATTTCGTTCGATTGAATGAAGGATTTTTTGATATGAAATGATTTTTGAATATTAGATGATATTATAATTATATAGAATATCTATATATATAGTACTAAAGATTTCGTAGACTACAGAGGAATTTACGGCATATGTCAGGCAGTCAACAGTAACAGGTACGCTAAGATATGGATTAGCAGATACGCTAAGATATGAATTTTGTCTATACACTATTTATGCAATCAATGCAATAAGATGTGTCTAGACTAAGAATGATAAGCTGGTATTTTTTGACATGAAATGATAAGCAAAACTTTTGACATGCAGACACGGTCGAAGTCCAGACTCACTAATATCAGTTAGACACACTAATGCAAGACCTGGTTCGCTAAGACCACTGCTCTGATACCACCTGTAGTGACCCATCCTAATCCATCTGGACGAATACATTACATTTGGTTACATCGCGAGGTACTTGACCTCTATATGATACATTTTGCAAACATTGCATTCGTTTTTAAAAGACAAACTTTCTTTACAATGAAAGTTGACAGCATGCATACCATTTCATAATACATCCAACTATAATTGACTTAATAATAATCTTGATGAACTCAACGACTCGAATGCAACGTCTTTCGAAATATGCCATGAATGACTCCAAGTAAGATCTCTAAAATGAGTTAATGCACAACGGAAGATTTCTTTATTACCTGAGAATAAACATGCTTTAAAGTGTCAACCAAAAGGTTGGTGAGTTCATTAGTTTATCATAATCGATCATTTTCATCATTTTAATAGACCACAAGAATTTCATTTCCAGTTCTTATAAATATACGTCCCATGCATAGAGACAAAAAAATCATTCATATGATGAACACCTGGTAACCGACATTAACAAGATGCATATAAGAATATCCCCTATCATTTCGGGAAATCCTTCGGACATGATAAAAACAACATCAAAGTACTAAAGCATCCGGTACTTTGGATGGGGTTCGTTAGGCCCAATAGATCTATCTTTAGGATTCACGTCATTTAGTAGATCGGTTTACTAATTCTTAGGTTACCAAGCAAAAGGGGCATATTCGGCTTCGATCATTCACCCATATAATGTAGTTTCAATTACTTGTGTCTATTTCGTAAAATATTTATAAAAATTGCGCATGTATTCTCAGCCCTAAAATATAAAGGGTAAAAAGGCAAATGAAACTCACCATACTGTATTTTGTAGTAAAAATACATATGACGACATTGAACAAGTATATGGTTGGCTTCGTATTCACGAATCTATATCAATTATACATATTAACACATTGTAATCGAACAATTTATATACTATTATTATTAATGATATATTTGTTACTTTAATGGATTATATGTTTCATTAATTAATTAACTATATTCATTTTATAAATACTTAGTATAAAATATCAATGTAGTTAGGTTATATGTTTTAACTATATCTTTATAAAAATATTATTTCTTTGTAAAAATAATAATTATAGTAATACTACAATATTGATAACAATAATAATATTAATAATGATAAAATGATAAATTTTGGTAATAATGTTACTAAAAATGATAATTTTTTCTAATATTAATAATAGTAATAATAATAATGATAATAATAATATGCTAATAATAATAATAAATAAATAAGTATATAACTACCTCAATGAAGTAACCCTTGAAAAAAAAATGCCCAAGCCCGGATTTGAACCCGCGACCTTCCGCTAACCCGTTAACACCTTTAACCACTCT